>NC_086449.1:842495444-842740856 GCF_028390025.1 Pseudophryne corroboree
CACATCCAGCCTCCTTTTGTGCCTCCAGTGGCACCGTGGGACCTCAACGTGGTGTTGCAGTTTCTAAAATCACACTGGTTTGAACCGCTTAACACGGTTGAGTTTAAATTTCTTACTTGGAAGGTGGTCATGTTGTTGGCCTTGGCATCGGCAAGGCGAGTATCAGAATTGGCGGCTTTGTCACACAAAAGCCCTTACTTGATTTTTCATGTGGATCGAGCTGAATTGACACGTCCGCAATTTTTGCCTAAGGTGGTTTCTTCATTCCATGTGAATCAACCTATTGTGGTGCATGTGGCTACAAGTGACCTGGAGGATTCCAGATCCCTGGACGTAGTCAGGGCCTTAAAGATTTATGTAGCCAGGACGGCTAGAATTAGGAAAACAGAGGCCCTGTTTGTCCTGTATGCGGCCAATAAGATTGGCGCACCTGCTTCGAAGCAGACTATTGCTTGCTGGATCTGTAATACGATTCAGCAGGCTCACTCTACGGCTGGATTTCCGGTACCAAATTTGGTTAAGACCCATTCCACTAGGAAGGTGGGCTCTTCTTGGGCGGCTGCCCGAGGCGTCTAGGCATTACAACTTTGCAGAGCGGCGACTTGGTCGGGGTCAAACACTTTTGCTAAATTCTACAAGTTTGATACCATGGCTGATGAGGACCCAGCGTTTGCTCAGTCGGTGCTGCAGAGTCATACGCACTCTCCCGCCCGATTGGATGCTTTGGTATAAACCCCATGGTCCTTACGGAGTCCCCAGCATCCTCTAGGACGTCAGAGAAAATAAGATTTTAAACCTACCGGTAAATCTATTTCTCCTTGTCCGTAGAGGATGCTGGGCGCCCGTCCCAGTGCGGAAACTCTGCAAGACTTGTATATAGTTGTTGCTTACATAAGGGTTATGTTACAGTTGACATCGGTCTTAGACCGTTACTGTCGTTTGTTCATACTGTTAACTGGTTATGTATGATCCAGGTTACATGGTATGATTGGTGTGGGCTGGTATGAATCTTGCCCTTGGATTGCTAAATCCTGCCTTGTATTGTCCATCTCCTCTGGGCACAGTTCTCTAACTGAGGTCTGGAGGAGGGGCATAGAGGGAGGAGCCAGTGCACACCCATAGTCAAAGTTCTTTTTAGGTGCCCTATCTCCTGCGGAGCCCGTATATACCCCATGGTCCTTACGGAGTCCCCAGCATCCTCTACGGACTAGGAGAAATAGATTTACCGGTAGGTTTAAAATCTTATTATACATGTTTAATATGCTATGTATATGTGTATATGTGTATGTGTATGTGTGTGTGTGTGTGTATATATATATATATATATATATATATATATATATAGGTGTCATACGGTATGCCGGCGCTCGGGCTCCCGGTGACCAGCGCTGGGAGCCTGACCGCCGGCATACCGACACCGTGGCGAGCGCAAAGGAGCATATACTGGGTCACCTCAGTCCCCACCCCCGTGATTGGCTCCACCCAGTTCTGGAACCCCCCCCCCCCCCCCATGCAAATCCTGCGTTTGCCACTGTATACAGATCCGATAGGGCTAGGACTGATTTAACTTGAGGCCATATTCCTTTTCATAGCTTGACAGAAACCTTTTTTTTTTTTTTTAAATAGAGTAATTTTTATTCAACAGCATATTAAAGATACAGCCAGTTCAGTATACAATGGGAAGCACAGTTGGAATAACACGATATTCTAAGTCATACTTTTTTTTTTCCAATGGTATACATATACGAATGACATTCCCCGTATTACTATTCCCGTGCAGTCTTCCCGCAATATGCATATTTTCTGAAGTCTGTAAACAGGTCATGATTCACATACTTAACATTTTAGATATTTTCTCCCCACACCTTTATTGTAATTACCCCGTCTAGTAGGCCGTATATAGCCCACAACCCCACTACCCCCGAACAGAACCCTCTGAAACAAACTCAAACCTAGTCAAGCTAAGGTGTGTATGGTGTGGTGTGGCAGCTAGATAGTTAAACAACTGCGTTAAAGGGGAGATAAAGGCTCGGCCCAGCGCCCCAGGGCCTAAATAGCGCTCCGCAGCGAGAGCCGGTACCCTCTAAAGTTGAAGGGCAAGGGAGGAGTATGTGGAATTGATCCAGGGAGACCATATCTTCTCGTATTTGGTAAGGGCATTATATTTCATATATACATAACGTTCTTTTAATAGAGTATCGTTTACCAAACTTTTGAAAGCAGGTATCGTGGGAGGATGCGGGGCCATCCATGTCCGCGCGATACACACCTTTGCAAGAGCGCACATACTGCGGGCATACATGCTTTCCCATCGGGACCCAGAGTCAGAATCGCCCACCTCCAAAATACAAAATCTCGGAGTCAGCAAACCTCTCGGTATCCCCGTATGTTCCAGAATCGACCCGACCCCAGCCCAGAACACCTGCAGCAATGGGCATTCCCATGTGAGGTGCCAGAATGTGCCTCCGGCAACCCCGCACTTGGGGCAAACATCAGCACTATCAGACCTAAATCTGGCCAGCCTGCTCGGTGTCATGTATGATCTATGCAGAATGAAAAGCTGTATCTGCTGAAACCGCAGCGATTTGGTGACCTGGCTCGGATTGCCCAGAGCGCCCTCCCAGTCTTCCCCGTCTATGGGACCCAAGTCACACTCCCAGTTCTCCCGAAGATTCGAGAGCGGGTCTGCATGTATTGTTTGAAGAAGGTACGAGTAGGTGAAGGAAATCACCTTGACTCGACCCAGTGAATGTAGAAATGTTTTTATGGGGAAGGGGAGGAGCGCCGGGGGGGAATCTCCGAACTGCGCCTGCAAGGCGTACCTGAGCTATAAAAATCTGTAAAAGTGAGAGTTCGGGAGTCCAAACTCCTCCTTTAATTGCTGAAATGATTTCAATGAACCGTCGCTATATAACTGGGACAGTGAGACTATCGAATATGGAGCCCACACCTCCCCGCCCTCTAGAGACCTCAGTTCACTAAGCAATGTGGAGTGCCATAGGGGAGTATCCGGGTCCATACCCTCGTACCCAAGCAGGCCCTTCAATGCTAGCCATATCTTCATAGCCTGAAAGACAATAGGAGGTGAGAATCTAGAGGGGTTTCCCCCCACCAGGACCTGTGCCGGGGAAAGATCCGGGTAATAGCACCGAAGGAACGCCCGACCCAGTCCAGTCCCCTCCCCTCCTTGAAGCCACATACCGATATGTGATAGCTGAGCAGCATAGTAATACAGTTGGAAGTGGGGCAAGGCCAAGCCGCCGTCCCTTTTTTGTCTGGTGAGGGTGGTTAATTTTATTCTAGATCTTTTATTGGCCCATATCAAGGACGTCAGGACACTATTTAATTTCCTGAAGAAGGCTGGAAAGATGTATACAGGGGACTGCAAGAGAACATACAATAGTTTAGGCAAAACTACCATTTTAATGAGGCCGACCCTGCCCGTCATTGTCAGTGGTAGCTTACACCAAGCTCTCGATTTGCGCACTACTGTCTGTACAAGAGGGTCAAGGTTTAAGGGCACAAAGTCTGATGGGTCGTTGGTAATTAGAATCCCGATGTACTTAAACTGGACTGTCCAACACAGCGGCAGGGATATTTTCGGAACCTGGGGGAGGGAGCCTATAATGGGCATAATAAATGATTTGCACCAGTTTATGCGGAGACCCGAATACCCACCGAAGGTCTCAATGACCCGCAACACAGTGGGCATCTCCACCGTGTAGTCTCGAAGGAATAACAGCAAGTCATCCGCATAAAGGGCTATTTTATCGGTGCAGGAACCCGTAACTATTCCCCCAATGTCCGGGTGCGACCTGATCAAGCAAGCCAGGGGCTCTATGGCTATGGCAAACAGGGCAGGAGAGAGGGGGCATCCCTGTCTGGTGCCCCGTGTCAAAGGGAAGGAGGAGGAAATGTAGCCGTTCACCAGGACCCTGGCGCGTGGATTCTGGTATAGCAATTTGATCCATTGAATAAAGTTTGGGCCAAAGCCCATGTTTCTCATGACTCCCCACAGGTAAGGCCACTCAACGCTGTCAAATGCCTTGGCTGCATCCAGTGAGACCACAGCCGCGTCCGAGGGGAAGTCATGAGGAGCCTGCAAAATGGTGAACAGCCTGCGCAGATTAATGGATGTGGATTTCCCAGGCATGAAGCCGGTTTGATCCGGATGAATTATAGATTCAATTACTAGGTTGAGCCAGACCGCAAGAATTTTCGCCAGGATCTTGGCATCAGTGGGGATAAGTGAGATCGGCCTGTAGGACTCCAACAGCTTGGGGTCCTTACCAGGCTTTGGAAGCATTATGAGAATCGCCTCGGACATTGAGGGAGGAAGGCTGTTAGCGGCAAACATTTCAACGTACGTGTCAAGCAGCTGAGGGCCAAAGAACTCAATGTAATGTTTATATAGTTCCGTGGGAATACCGTCACTACCCGGGGATTTACCACTAGGAGACACCTCCACCGCCGATGTCACCTCCTCCAGGGTCAGAGGCGCGTCCAAGGCGTCCCTAGCCTCAGGGGAGAGTTTAGAAAGGGGACTATTTGTCATGTACAGGTCTAAGTCCTCAGTGGAACATGTCAGTCGACTATCATATACCTCCCTAAAGTAACTGAGGAACATCTGTGCGATGTCAGGGGTGGTATCTACCGTGGAGCCGTCGGAGTCAAGCAGCTGCGCTATCGTGGTCCCAGGTCGGTCATAATGCACTAAGTGGGCCACCAAACTACCTGGTCTGTCCGCCTGCATATAGATGTTAGTGGCCCTAAACAAGAGGGAACGTGCATTTTTGCCTGAATGGTGAGCCAGCCAGGCCTCCTGAGCCACCAGCCAGCGGGCTTTCAGCGCAGGGGTACCCTCAGTCAGGTATCGCGTCTCCAGATCCCTACACTCAGTCTCAAGCTGTCTTTCCGTCGCCCTGTGAGCCACCTTGCAGGCAGCAATTTTGCCAATCAATGTACCGCGCAAATACGCTTTGAATGCATCCCAAACAACCGGGGCCGGGGCCGATCCCGCATTGTCCGCAAAAAATCCCTCCCATGTGGGTGCTAAATCCGGGCAATCGCCCAGCTGGGCCAACCAAGATGGATGCAGCCGCCAATATGAATGTCCCCTCTGACAGTCCCCATCTATTGACAGCACCAGGGGTGAATGATCGGACACCCCCCGTGCTTCGTACCGGACATCCGTCACACCAGGCAGAAGCCCAGGCGAGACCAGGGCCAGGTCGATTCTGGAAAAAGAGCCATGTGTACCCGAATAACAGGAGTATTGCTGTAGATTAGGATTCCGAATCCTCCAGGCGTCTACCCACTGCATACTATCTAGAAAATCTGCGAATTTAGATCCAGATGAAATTAAGCCGCCCCCCGCCCCTTGATCTCGAGGAGCCCAACATCTGTCCAAAGAGGCATCCAACACAGTGTTGAAGTCCCCCAGGCAGATGACAGGGGTGTGGGGGGAGGAGGCAACAAATGAGGCGGCCTTTTGCGGCCTTTTGCAGGACATCATATGAAAACGGGGGAGGAACATACACAGACAATAGGAAAAAGTTACGTGAGAACAGTTTACATTCTATGAACACGTATCTACCATGTGGATCTGTATTTACCCTGATCATCTCAAACTGAACTGTCCTCTTTATCATTACCGACACCCCTCGGGAATAAGAGGAGTGCGAGGAGTGATACGCCCATCCCACCCAAGGCCTGCGGAGCGACAACAGCCTGTTCCCCTCCAAGTGGGTTTCACTTAGACAAATGATGTCCGGGCCATATTTCTTGATCATTTTAAATACTAAGGATCGCTTAACTTTGTTGTTGATGCCCCGGACATTCCACGCCAGGATTTTTAAGGGAGGCATGTCGGCCAAGATATCAACAGGGGCACAGCACTCCTAGCAACCGCCCGTCCATCCGGCGCTCCGCTCACATAATCATGTCGTCCGCAGGCCCCGGACCCCGAGCCGAACCCCTGAAAACAGTGCAACCCCACCACACCCTCTGAATAACAAGTATATAGGCTTCGTAAATTCAAAACATATAACGGAAAAACTGCTGAGAGGCCAACAGCGGCCCCCAAACATCCCCCCACCCCGTATACCTCCCCGAACTGTGGCATACCCATATCCCTAACCAAACTCTAGCCCTGGAGATCCCAAAGCCTACGGCAACACTGTACCAGGCGTACAGATCAAAACAACCCCAATACAAAAACCTTTATGCGTTTATACGTTTGTATCACTTCTCAGCAGAGTCCAGAACCACTAAACGAGAGGAAGCTCCCTGGACTTATACTTGCGGAATGTGGGCCCATAGAGGAGGGCGACCCGATGTCAGTCTGGAGCCAGCTGGCGGACCCCAGGAGCATATCTGTCCAACCAGGAAGCCGCTTCCCTGGGCGAGCTGAAGAATTTGGTCTCCCCGTCCGCCACCACACGCAACCTGGAGGGAAACAGCATCGAGTAGGATAGATTCAGGTCACGAAGGCGTCGCTTTATGGGAAGAAACTGGGCCCGGTCCTTTTGAACGTCCGCTGCAAAGTCCAGAAATGCCGACACCCGGATTCCATTCCGGATCAGGGGGCCCTTCACGCGTCCCAGGCGCAGGACAGAGTCCCGGTCCTTGTAATGCAGGAATTTTGCTATAAAAGTTCGTGGTGGGGCGCCTGGGGGTAAAGGCCGGAAGGGCACGCGGTGAGCCCGCTCCACTGCAAACTGAGAGGTAAAGGATTCAGCACCGTATGCCTCTTTTAGCCAGGACTCCAGGAAATCTTCGGGGTGTGCCCCCTCTTCCTTTTCGGGGAGGCCCACGAACCTCACGTTATTTCTGCGGAGTCTGCCCTCCATGTCCAGGAGTTTGGTTTGCAACGGCATCATTCATTGTTTATTTTGACTTTTCAGCAACCTAGTAAGTTGTTCAAATACTGTCAAACTTCTATTTCTTTTGTTCTTCTAAGCATTAAGTGGCACAAAGGAGCTTTGTAAATGTTCTTGGGGATGTTGTCAATCCAAAGGGAAGACATGAACTGAAGAGGTTTTGCCTTGGAATCAGAATCTGGGATATTTTTTATATTCCCTGCGTACCAGAACATGAGAGTAGGCGTCTTTTAGCTGTACTGATGCTATAGAATGCTCCTCCTGATAAGTGACTTAATGGGTAATATCCACCCCATCATAAATGATCCCAAATACATATCATTTTTATTGTGAACACAGTGACTTGTACCACATTTATAACAAACAATAGTAAAGGCAGGGGCGGATCCAGACGAAAATGACAGGGGGGGGCACCATGGAAGGGGCAAGTACATTTGCGTGCGCCTTCAGCGCATGCGCTCCCAGAAAAGGGGTGTGTCACCACTACAAGGGGTGTGGCCTCACAGGACAAGGAGTGAGAGAGAGAGAGTGACTTACAGTAGATGACAGGGAGAGGGACCATCGGTTGATGGAGAGTGACTGGCAGTGGGTGACAGGCAGTGGGAGAGAGGGTGACTGGGTATAGTGTGACTGGTAGTGTGTGACTGGGTATAGAGTGACTGGTAGGGGGTGACGGGGAGACTGGCAGGGGGTGACAGGGAGACTGGCAGGGGGTGAAGGGGAGAGGGTGACTAACTGGCAGTGGGTGACAGGGAGAGGATACCAGGTAGACTGGCAATAGGTGACAGGGAGAGGGTGACATATGAGTGGGCCCCTGTGACACACATATAAGTGGGGAGGGAAGGGGGCGCAGGTTAAAATAAAAAGTTAATTTTTTTATACAAAAAAAATGTCTAATGTCATCTTGCATAATATACCACATACACATAAAAAACATACACATCTCACTGACTCACTCACCTTCCCTCGCATATCACAGGCGGATCCCTCTAGCCAGAGTTCTAATATGCACAATGACGGTAGGCTGGGGTGAACAGAGGATAAGTCTCCCCAGCACTGAGCCCACTCCCGTGGACTCCAGTAATGCTCCCCAGTCTCCAGCACAGTCCGCGGCTACGGGCACACAACAGCACCAGCTGTATTGTAGCAGCAGGCAGCCGCAGGGTCTCCTGAAACTTGTCGGCAGAGCTGGGGTGAGGGTGCTGAGGGGGAGAGACAGGGAGGGTGCTGAGGGGGAGAGACAGGGAGGGGGGCGGGTGCTGAGGGGGAGAGACAGGGGGGGGGGAGGGTGCTGAGGGGGAGATACAGGGAGAAGGAGGGTGCTGAGGGGGAGATACAGGGAGGAGGAGGGTGCTGAGGGGGAGATACAGGGAGGGGGAGGGTGCTGAGGGGGAGATACAGGGAGGGGGAGGGTGCTGAGGGGGAGATACAGGGAGAAGGAGGGTGCTGAGGGGGAGATACAGGGAGGAGGAGGGTGCTGAGGGGGAGATACAGGGAGGGGGAGGGTGCTGAGGGGGAGATACAGGGAGGGGGAGGGTGCTGAGGGGGAGAGACAGGGAGGAGGAGGGTGCTGAGGGGGAGATACAGGGAGGAGGAGGGTGCTGAGGGGGAGATACAGGGAGGGGGAGGGTGCTGAGGGGAAGATACAGGGAGGAGGAGGGTGCTGAGGGGGAGATACAGGGAGGGGGAGGGTGCTGAGGGGGAGATACAGGGAGGGGGAGGGTGCTGAGGGGGATATACAGGGAGGGGAGGGTGCTGAGGGGGAGATACAGGGAGGGGGAGATACAGGGAGGGGGAGGGTGCTGAGGGGGTTATACAGGGAGGGGAGGGTGCTGAGGGGGAGGGTGCTGAGGGGGAGATACAGGGAGGGGGAGGGTGCTGAGGGGGAGATACAGGGAGGGGGAGGGTGCTGAGGGGGATATACAGGGAGGGGAGGGTGCTGAGGGGGAGATACAGGGAGGGGGAGATACAGGGAGGGGGAGGGTGCTGAGGGGGAGATACAGGGAGGGGGAGGGTGCTGAGGGGGAGATACAGGGAGGAGGAGGGTGCTGAGGGGGAGAGACAGAGAGGAGGAGGGTGCTGAGGGGGAGAGACAGAGAGGAGGAGGGTGCTGAGGGGGAGAGACAGGGAGGAGGAGGGTGCTGAGGGGGAGATACAGGGAGGAGGAGGGTGCTGAGGGGGAGTTACAGGGAGGAGGAGGGTGCTGAGGGGGAGATACAGGGAGGGGGAGGGTGCTGAGGGGGAGAGACAGGGAGGAGGAGGGTGCTGAGAGGGAGTTACAGGGAGGAGGGTGCTGAGGGGGAGAGACAGGGAGGAGGGTGCTGAGGGGGAGAGACAGGGAGGAGGAGGGTGCTGAGGGGGAGATACAGGGAGGGGGAGATACAGGGAGGGGGAGGGTGCTGAGGGTGCGATACAGGGAGGAGGGTGCTGAGGGGGAGATACAGGGAGGAGGAGGGTGCTGAGGGGGAGATACAGGGAGGGGGAGATACAGGGAGGGGGAGGGTGCTGAGGGAGAGATACAGGGAGGGGGAGATACAGGGAGGAGGAGGGTGCTGAGGGGGAGATACAGGGAGGAGGGTGCTGAGGGGGAGATACAGGGAGGAGGAGGGTGCTGAGGGGGAGATACAGGGAGGGGGAGGGTGCTGAGGGGTTGATACAGGGGGGGGGGGTGCTGAGGGGGAGATACAGGGAGGAGGAGGGTGCGATACAGGGAGGAGGGTGCTGAGGGGGAGATACAGGGAGGAGGGTGCTGAGGGGGAGATACAGGGAGGAGGGTGCTGAGGGGGAGATACAGGGAGGAGGAGGGTGCTGAGGGGGAGATACAGGAGGGGGAGATACAGGGAGGGGGAGGGTGCTGAGGGGGAGATACAGGGAGGAGGAGGGTGCTGAGGGGGAGATACAGGGAGGAGGAGGGTGCTGAGGGGGAGATACCTTAAGGCTTTGCTCCACTGGCTGGCATCTTAGGACAGGAAGGAGCGTTTGTGACTCCTAATGGTGCCCATAAACAGCAGCATCAGGAGGAGAAAGCTCATGGTGAGTACAGGAGGTAGGCTGGGTACAGGGGAGGAGAGAGCGGCAGCGCACGGCATGGTACAGGACGAGAGAGCGGCAGCGTCATGTGTTGGCGCCGGGTTGCCATTGGTTACGAGGCGCAGCACAGCGCTGGTGGCTGACAGTGTGGGCTCTGACCGATGGGCCTCCTGCGCTGGGACTACTGCCCTAGTGCCCGCTGGCTCTATCACGGGGAAATTGCAGCAGAGCTGTGGCCGGTTTAAAAAAAAAAACTGCCACAAACGACAAGGGGGGGGGGGGGGGGGGGGGGGCACGGGCCCAAGTGCCCCCCCTGGATCCGCCACTGAGTAAAGGGAATTGGTACTTTAATTTTAGATTTGACATCCTCAGTAATACTTCTTAAAAAATAGATTTCAGTGTTTCCATAGGAAACCTTATCTTCACCAAGCTGTCTTGAGATCCAGATTAGTTCTGAACCCCCTGTATACTTTTCTAAAATAAATATACGGAAGTAAAAAACTAATTTATATTGGATGACTTGACAAAATCTCCACAGCCTTTGAGCTAATTTCTGTATACTGTCATAGCACCGTGACTTTCAAATTCACAACTGTAACCTCAGTTTTCCCAAAATGATTCCTTCTTAGAACCCCACAATTCCATCCGATAGCTTTGAGATACTACATCCTGACCTCATCTGTTCTGCACAGATTCCTGCCAAATTTCAGAAGACTGCCCCCTATTAGCACAGATGCTGGAGACCCATAGTAGTTATAATTGACTGCCTCTTCTAAGGTTTGGCAAAAGGACTGCCTCAGCATTTCTGTAGAATAACTACCACCGTAGTACCATGCTGGCACAAAATGTCTGGCTTCTAAAAAATTGCTGCATAGAAGATGGCATAGGAGACCTACTTCTATCCTGAGGTAACTTTCAGCCTGCTACCAAACAGCAGGGAACTTTCATAAGCAAAGAGAGCAGACTGTTCCTTCTTTGTAGATCTGCCCATAAATGCACCACAGAGCTGTAATTCCAATATATATATATATATATATATATATATATTTATTTATTCTTCAAATTTTCTCTTCCAAGACTGTTCATCATAGTCCAAGTCTCAATACACTAAACCTACAGCACCTTGTAGTTCCCAGATGGTCTCCCATCCAAATACTAACCATGCCCAACACTGCTTAGCTGCCAGGAACTGAAGAGATTGGGCATGTGCAGTGTATTGAAGCTGTGACAATGAAGCTTTATTAACATCCATTTTAGAAAAAAAACACATATATATATATATATATATATATATATATAAAAACCAAAGACACCTTTATCCTGCGCTGTGAAATTGCTGCCCTCTGAAACGGTCCTACTGTTAGTTAGGACCAAACCAAACTACCTCCAAAAAAGTGAATCAGATGGCGCTAATAATCACTTCCTTACTTGACCAGCAATGCAATTGACCACATCAATAAATAAATATTAATTTATTAAAAGCACATATTGCTAAAAGAGATGACCCTTTCACAAACACATGGCAATGATGAGTGTCAGATGATAAAATGAAGGGTATATATTCTCTCTTCCACCCTGACGCATTTCGTCCTTAACGGACTTCTTCAGAGGGATGATCAATACAGCTGGTAAAAAACACACATATGTCCATCAGTTCAATGAATAAAAAATTATATCTAACGAACACATAATTAGTAGTTAATTACATGAGGAGAGATGAGAACATTAATCAACAGGTTGTAGCTTTAAATTGAACAAAAAACATCCATTTCATTACAAGTGACAGGGCATGCCTACAATTTCAGCCATATAGTACAATTTCTAATTATTTCATACAGGAACACACCTATACAATCCAAAATTGACAATCAAATCTTCAGGTCCTTAGACCGTTTACCAGTACAGGTTTGTATGACAATTCTATAAAGTAATTGCACAAAGTCACAAATACATCCAAAAATAGTAGAACAAATACTAATAAGTACTCATATGGTGACTTACTTAAAAATAAGAGACCTCAGTCTTATTTCGTGATGGTCTAATCATTAAAATCTGAAATATTGCCCTAAACAAGGGCAAAAAATATAGATAAGTATTAAACCATTAAATTAAAGAGTGAGTAGTAAGTGCTACTAATTACATACATACTGTTAGGCGCGGCGGTCTTCGGCCGTGCCCTGACTGAGCAGCAGTCACGGCCGCCGCGCCTCTCTCCCTCCCTGTCCCCCGCACGGCGCCTAGCAACGCCAGGACGCCGTGCGCACGATAGCCGCCGGGTCCCTGGCAACGCAGGACGCTGTGCGTGCAGGGCCGCCGGGTGCATAGCAACGGGGACGCCACAGGTGGACCGCGTTCCCCGTTGCTAAGAATAGTTAATTAGGTTGCTCGTGCAGCAGGGCAGCTGCACGGCAACTAGTAATTAGGGTCTGGGAGCTGGTCCTGCTGGCCCTCCTGTTATTGGCCAGCAGGGCCTTTTTATGTGAGCCAGCACACTGCAGCCCCGCCGGTGATAGCTTCTTGTATGCTGTTCCTGCCTTGCAGAACTCTGTTCCTGTCAGCCGTGTTTGGTGGATCTTGCTCCCTGCCCTTTGGTACTTTGGAGGTCCGAAGCCGGTCCTGGGAATCCTTCTAAGTCGTTGCAAACCCGTTTGTCATCTGGGGTTCTCGCCCGGTTTCATGAGTAGCGGCTTCTGCCGCGTGTTGCGGCCTATGCCGCTTAGTGTTTACTTTACTGTGAATTGGTGCATTTGCGGAGGTTTCCGCTTTCTCTGTCCTCCCCGGAACTCGGCGGTGCCGTGTAGGGGAGTGGACAGTGGTTTCTTTGTAGTTCTTTTCCTTTGGCGGCGTGCCGCACATACGTTTAGTTTTTAGGTAGTTTATAGCCCCTAGCGTGGTTGTTTCAGTTAGAGGTCCCCTTGTTATTACCCTGTCTCAGTTCACGCCTTGTCTCTCTTTAAGACCTGAGGGGGCATCGGAGTTGGGCAGACCTAATCCGCCCTTCAAACGCGGCTGCCATGGGCCCAAGAAACCATAGTCGTTCAGGCGTGAATTGATAACATGGGTAGGACAACGGAGGTAGGGTGCTAGGGGCTATTTCCTTCCCATCTCCCAATCCCAGCATTCTGTCTTGGTGCTCAGGACTCACTACAAAAGATCTCCTCTGTCCTGAGCATCAGGATCGTAACATTATCACCGGCCCACATAAAAAAAAAAGGGGGGGGGGTTTAATTTTTTCCGTTGTATTGGTGGGCCTAGAAATTCGGCCTCATGAATCCGGCAGGTTTAGGGCCAAACCCCAGTCAGCTTTTGGTTAACCAAATACAGGAATTAACTCAGATGGTTCAGGACCTTACTCTTCGGGTGAGATCGCAGGAAGATCTTTTGCGAGCCTCCCCGAGTATGGTTCCAGAACCAAAGATGCATTTACCTGACCGTTTTTCGGGTAACCGAAAGGATTTTTTTAATTTTAAGGAAGCTTGTAAGCTTTATTTTCGTTTAAGGCCCCGTTCCTCTGGTACTGAGTCTCAGCGGGTCGGGATTGTGATGTCTCTACTTCAGGGTGATCCACAGACCTGGGCGTTTGGGCTAAGAGCGGATGATGCTGCTTTGTTATCAGTAGACGCCTTTTTTAAATCCTTAGGCCTCTTATATGACGACCCAGATAGAGAAGCATCAGCTGAGGTGTATTGTACCGAATTTCGCCGTTGGTCGAACGACTGTGGCTGGAATGACCCGGCCCTGCGCAGTCAGTTTCGCCTCGGTTTGTCGGAAGTGATTAAAGACAGTCTCCTTCAGTAACCCGCTCCTGAGACTCTAGACAAACTCATGGAGCTCGCTATTAAAATTGATCGTCGTCTCCGAGAGCGGAGGGCTGAAAGAGGAACAACTTTTAGGCCTAATCCATGTGTATATACTTTTCCTGAGGACGTCGAGGAGCCCATGCAAATGGGTCTCTCCCGGCTGTCCCCAGAGGAAAGAACCAGAAGGTTAAGTTCTGGTCTTTGTTTGTATTGTGGTGGTAAGGGACATATCGCACGTAACTGCCCGAACAAGCCGGGAAATGCTCTGACCAAGTGAATTGTGAGGGGGTTCACTTGGGTCTGCAGTTAATCTCCTCTAATAATTCTCTATTAGTTCCGGTAAAGATTTCCTTTGGCAGCCTCAGTTCGTTGGTGTCAGCCTTCGTCGACAGTGGAGCTGCAGGAAATTTTATGGATTTAGCTTGGGCTAAGGCTTTAGGTGTTCCACTGATATCCTTAGATAGACGTATCACCATGCACGGCTTGGATGGGGGTCCGCTTTCCAATGGGGTTATTACTCACCGCACACCTCCAGTTTTGCTGACAGTGGGGGCCCTACATTCAGAAGAAATAGAATTTTACCTTACACATTGTCCGGCAGTTCCAGTAGTTTTGGGTCACCCCTGGCTTGCCTTTCATAATCCCACCATAGATTGACGGTCTGGGGAGATTTCCCAATGGGGTCCTTTTTGTGTTAAGGAATGTATTTCCCATCCTGTCTGGGTTGCGGCAGTTACCCCAGAACTTATTCCTCTGGAATATCAGGATTTTGCTGATGTGTTCTCCAAGGGTAATGTGGACGTTCTGCCTCCCCATCGGTCCTATGACTGCGCTATAGATTTAGTTCCCGGGGCCACTTTACCTAAGGGGAGATTATATGCCCTCTCCGGGCCAGAAACCACGGCTATGGATAATTATATCCAGGAAAGCCTGAAAAAAGGCTTCATTAGGCCTTCAAAATCTCCTTTGAGTGCAGGATTCTTTTTTGTTGAGAAAAAAGATGGGTCGCTCAGACCATGTATTGATTTTCGGGCTCTGAATAAAATTTCTGTTAAAAACACCTACCCTTTGCCTTTGATTTCAGTACTTTTTGATCAGTTATGCTCTGCCGTTATCTTCTCAAAAATCGATCTTAGAGGAGCTTACAATCTCATCCGAATAAGATCTGGGGATGAGTGGAAGACGGCTTTCAGCACACAGTCGGGTCATTATGAATACCTGGTGATGCCCTTTGGGCTGTCAAATGCTCCTGCGGTATTTCAAGACCTCATCAATGATGTTCTTCGTGACTTTCTTGGAAAGTTCGTTGTCGTTTATTTAGACGACATTTTGATTTATTCTGAGTCTATGGAACAACATATTACCCATGTGCGTCTGGTTCTTCAAAAACTACGGGAGAATCATTTATACGCAAAACTAGAGAAATGTGATTTTCACATCACGGAAGTGTCCTTCTTGGGGTATATTATTTCTCCCCAGGGATTTTTCATGGAACTTAAAAAACTCCAGGCCATCCTTAATTGGGCGCAACCCACAAATTTAAAAGCAATTCAGCGCTTTTTAGGGTTTGCAAACTATTATAGGCGGTTCATTCATACCTTTTCTGATTTGGTCGCTCCTATAGTAGCATTGACTAAAAAAGGAGCGGACCCTTCCAATTGGTCGCCTGCAGCCGAGTCTGCCTTTCGGGCCTTAAAGCAGGCCTTTGTCTCGGCTCCTGTTCTCAGGCACCCTAACCCGGAGCTCCCCTTTATAGTCGAGGTAGATGCCTCAGAGGTTGGAGTGGGGGCTATCCTATCTCAGGAAGATCCAGAGTCTCAGGAATTACACCCTTGTGCCTTCATGTCCAGGAAATTCTCCTCCGCAGAATCCAACTATGACGTTGGTAATCGAGAATTGCTGGCAGTTAAATGGGCTTTCGAGGAGTGGAGGCATTGGCTGGAGGGAGCTAGGCATACTATTACAGTGTTTACTGACCATAAGAACCTGCAGTATATTGAGTCAGCTAAACGGCTTAATGCTCGGCAGGCACGTTGGGCATTGTTTTTTACTCGTTTCAGGTTTATTATCACCTTCAGGCCCGGTTCCAAAAATACTAAAGCTGATGCCCTGTCACGTTGTTTTCTTCCGGTTCACAATAACCATCCTGCTACTACCCCCATAGTTCCATCATCTGTCATCCGGGCAGGCCTCACACAGGATTTATTTACTCAGTTAGTCCAGCTTCAACAGCAGGCTCCTAAACCGACTCCTGCTGATCGTCTCTTTGTCCCTGAATTTCTGAGACGCACTGTTTTAGCTGAGTTTCATGACAACAAAGTCTCTGGTCATCCAGGTATCACTAAGACCTTGGAGTTAGTCTCTCGCTCGGTGTGGTGGCCTAGTCTTTCTAAAGATGTAAGGGAATTTGTCCATTCCTGTCAGGTTTGTGCACGGCATAAGGTTCCTCGTTCATTGCCGATCGGGCAACTCGTACCTTTAGCCGTTCCTCTCAGGCCATGGTCACATATATCCATGGATTTCGTGGTGGACCTTCCTCTTTCAGCCGGATTTCGAGTCATTTGGATGGTAGTAGATCTTTTTAGTAAGATGGCTCATTTCATTGCTCTTCCCCGATTACCCTCTGCTCAAGGGTTGGCAGTCTTGTTTCTCCGTCATGTGTTCAGGCTCCATGGGTTGCCCAGGGATATTGTCTCTGATCGGGGTCCGCAATTCATTGCTCGTTTCTGGAAACGTTTTTGTGCCTCATTAAATATGAAACTCTCTTTAACATCTGGGTACCATCCACAGTCTAACGGACAAACCGAACGAGTTAACCAGTCATTAAAACAGTATTTACGGTTGTATTCGGCCAAACTCCAGAATGATTGGTCTGAATTTCTTCCGTTAGCCGAATTTGCTTATAATAACTCTTGTCATTCTTCCACCAAGGAGTCCCCATTCTTTTCAGTCTTTGGCTTTCATCCTAGAGCCAACTCTTTTTTTCCTCATTCTCCAGTCTCCTCGTTGACTTTAACCTCCCATCTCAGAACAATTTGGAGAAAGGTGCACCTTGCCTTGAGAAAAGCTGCCTTCCGAGAAAAGAAATTTTCTGATAGGCTCCGACGTCCTTGCACTTTCAAGGTGGGAGATAAGGTATGGTTGTCAACTCGCAACATCAAGCTCCGACAACCTTTGGCTAGATTGGGACCCAAATTTATTGGACCATTCCTTATCATTAAGAAGGTCAACCCAGTTGCTTTTCGGCTACGCTTGCCGAGATCTCTCAAAATTGGCAATACTTTTCACTGTTCTCCTTTGAAACAGTATTTTTCTTCCAGGAGATTTCCTCGGAGGACTTCCCAGGGTAGATTTCCGGTGGACGTTCAGGGGCAACAAGAGTTCTTGGTGGAGAAGGTTTTAGATTCTAAGCTTTCTCGGGGTCAGCTCTATTTTTTGGTCCACTGGAAAGGTTATGGCCCTGAATAAAGATCTTGGGTGTTGGATAAAGATTTACATGCTCCCAAGCTGAAGAGGATTTTCTTTCAGGAGTTTCCTCAGAAACCTGGCTCTAGGGGTTCTTTAACCCCTCCTCAAGGGGGGGTACTGTTAGGCGCGGCGGTCTTCGGCCGTGCCCTGACTGAGCAGCGGTCACGGCCGCCGCGCCTCTCTCCTTCCCTGTCCCCCGCACGGCGCCTAGCAACGCCAGGACGCCGTGCGCACGATAGCCGCCGGGTCCCTGGCAACGCAGGACGCCGTGCGTGCAGGACCGCCGGGTGCATAGCAAAGGGGACGCCACAGGTGGACCGCGTTCCCCGTTGCTAAGAATAGTTAATTAGGTTGCTCGTGCAGCAGGGCAGCTGCACGGCAACTAGTAATTAGGGTCTGGGGGCTGGTCCTGCTGGCCCTCCTGTTATTGGCCAGCAGGGCCTTTTTATGTGAGCCAGCACACTGCAGCCCCGCCGGTGATAGCTTCTTGTATGCTGTTCCTGCCTTGCAGAACTCTGTTCCTGTCAGCCGTGTTTGGTGGATCTTGCTCCCTGCCCTTTGGAGGTCCGAAGCCGGTCCTGGGAATCCTTCTAAGTACTTGCGAACCTGTTTGTCATCTGGTGTTCTCGCCCGGTTTCGTGAGTAGCGGCTTCTGCCGCGTGTTGCTGCCTATGCCGCTTAGTGTTTACTTTACTGTGAATTGGTGCATTTGCGGAGGTTTCCGCTTTCTCTGTCCTCCCCGGAACTCGGCGGTGCTGTGTAGGGGAGTGGACAGTGGTTTCTTTGTAGTTCTTTTCCTTTGGCGGCGTGCCGCACATACGTTTAGTTTTTAGATAGTTTATAGCCCCTAGCGTGGTTGTTTCAGTTAGAGGTCCCCTTGTTATTACCCTGTCTCAGTTCACGCCTTGTCTCTCTTTAAGACCTGAGGGGGCATCGGAGTTGGGCAGACCTAATCCGCCCTTCAAACGCGGCTGCCATGGGCCCAAGAAACCATAGTCGTTCAGGCGTGAATTGATAACACGGGTAGGACAACGGAGGTAGGGTGCTAGGGGCTATTTCCTTCCCATCTCCCAATCCCAGCATTCCGTCTTGGTGCTCAGGACTCACTACAAAACACCTCCCCTGTCCTGAGCATCAGGATCGTAACACATACCCACTCAGGTAGAATCCTAAATAAACTGATTCGTATATATCCACAAGAGGACCACCTGAAATGGGGTGATTAAGTGTGAATAAAAATATAATGTGCATATCACAATTCATAATTAGTCTAAAGGGATAGTACTTACAAGTGTAAGTGTGCTCATGTGTGCTCTCCCAAAGTGCATGTGACTGAGGGACACTGTATTTTTTATGTTATTGATTTTTTTATTTATTGCAATGCTACCATACAGCCCTGCTCTCTGTGGGGGACTGCGAGGACAATGCTACCATACAGCCCTGCTCTCTGTGGGGGACTGAGGACCAGTTGATCGGCTCTCCCAGTAGTAGCTTATGAAACAACCTCTGCTGCTGCAGTACCGGCTCTAGGTATTGTTCACCAGCTTAGGCACTGCTCATCATAAACAGATACATATGATAACTTCTCCTGGTATCACCCAGGCATTTACAGGTTGAGTATCCCTTATCCAAAATGCTTGGGACCAGAAGAATTTTGGATATCGGATTTTTCCGTAGTTTGGAATAATTGCATACCATAATGAGTTATCATTGTGATGGGACCCAGGTCTAAGCACAGAATGCATTTATGTTACATATACACCTTATATACACAGCCTGAAGGTCATTTAATACAATATTTTTAATAACTTTCTGTATTAAACAAAGTTTGTGGACATTGAGCTTCAGAAAACAAAGGTTTCACAATCTCACTCTCACGAAAAAAGTTCCGTAATTCAGAATATTCCGTATTTCGGAATATTTGGATATGGGATACTCAACCTGTATCAACATTCTGCCATCATAATCACTCCATACTAGCAATGTAGGAGAAGACGTTTTATAATATACACTGCTTAGCTTCCATGATCAGACAGATTAGGCACATCCAGTTTGGTATATTTTACTTGGTGGACTGAACACATACTGCTGCAGATAAAATTAACAAGTCCAGGGTGTAGCCCACAACTTCTTGATTACCAATTAGCCCAATTAGACAACACACAGAATATGAGGTGTGCTGAAGGCACTATAAAGAGAGTGATCTATAACCACTTCATCACAGGTACACACATCCTGACTTCTATACACAGCACAAATACCTGAGGTTTCTTAGAGGTTTTCTTCTTCGCTCCACTGCAGCGTAGGACGGAAACCAGACTATATCCTGACTAACACTATATTATTAAAGTGCCCTCTATGAGGACTTACCTCTCTTTTTTGGGCACATACAGGCTTGTGGGGAGAAGGCTCTCCTTCATATTGTCATAGGCTTGTAGCATAATTGGAGGGACCAGCAGCTCCATTATTTCTCGGTGTGCGGCGCCACTCTGCCTCTGACCACTAACTTGGGGCGGGCGTATGTTCGGACCATCTTCCTGGGACAGCCACCAGCCATCACTCATCACATGCACCTCTGCCGGCTGCTCTGCAGGGCCAGGGAGCAGAAAAACACATGTGGCTGCAAATGGAGAGAGGAAAACCAGCAGCGATCCGGCTTTGTAAAACGTACAGACAGGCACTTAGTGACTGGCCTTAAAAACTGCCGTGCACCAGCCACTCCCCGGGGTGTCACCCCACCCAGACTGCGGCTACACAGAGGCGCATACGCTGGGTATAGATAGAAGTAAATCATTGGAACAAAATAACAAACAACTACACTGTCCTGACCAGGAGACAGAAAAAAAAAAGACTGAGGAGGAAGAGGAGGAGCAGCTCTATATATCCTAAGTGGGCGGTCCCAGAAGTGTGACAACACTTCCTGTCTAGAACTAGGTGGATGGGATGCAACCCAGAGTAATGGCTGCCATGAAGTAGTGCTGAAGAAATAATATTGCTACACTCTTTGACTTGCCATCTGGATTATTACAGTAGTATGCTAAGAGGAATCGGTGGTTGACCAACGAAGGACAGCGGGCAGAGATTCTGAAATGTGTCTCTTGGATTAAAGCAACATCAACTCTGTCAGACCACAAAGATCTAAGTAAATTGGATCTCTTTTCGGGAACATTAAGGCCCCTGGTGTTAATTGATGAGATCTTTAGCTTACCTGGTAATGTCATAGATACTGAAGAGCAGTAGGATAAGCCGTAGCTCTCCGATTGGCAAAGAGAATAAAGAAAAGGAGGAGGTCAAGTATGAAAGGGGAAGAATGGGAAGACAGAACATGGGAAACGAGAACAGTAACAATATTTGAAAACCCGCCATGGGAAGACTGGTGTGGAAAAAAAAACAGAAATCCAGGAGGCACAATGGCCGTATGCGGGTGAGGGACAGGGGAGTCACCGCTAGGGGCTCAAAAAGAACAAATCATATCAAATTATTGTAATCAAAAATTGCATCAAATTTCAAGGTAATGTAAACACACTACGAATAGAATAGTTATTTGGCAAAGAGAGAAAAAATATAAAACAAAAAAAATACAACAACCAGAGCAAGTTTAAATCTAAACTGGAGAAGGTAAACAGGAATCAAGAGGTATAGTATCGACTTGTGTCGAGTTAAAGTGGATCCCACCATCATTCGGCACAGAGGAATCCAGTTGCGCCAGAAGAGCGGGAAAGAATAGTCACCGACTACCTCAAAGGAAAAGTCAATCAGGTGGTGTTCGTGTCTTGACTTGCTGCACAGGCATTAGGTCTCTTCTTCTGAGAGTGATGCACCTCTTGCCATGGGGCGCTGTTCCCAAGTGGTAGCGGTGGTTTTAGGGCAGGCACGGAAAATCCCAGTCGGGGATATTTAGTTGCGGTAGGCAGAGTCCGGAACAGAACAGAGAAATGTCAGAATGAGTGATCAGGGTGTGGATCTTTCCGGAAGAGGAAACTTGAAGGCTAAAGGGAATGCCCCATCTGTATTTCAGTTGGCATTTTCGGAGTTCATCTGTAAGAGGCCTAAGGGGTATATGCAATTGCCGGCGAATCGCGGCAATTTTTCGCCCGTTTTTGATGGGGGGGACAGCCTCGGGCTTCACCCCTGGCCCTTGGGTGGCTGGGGGGGACCCCTTGATTGAAGGGGTCCCAACTCCCCCAGGGTACCCCGGCCAGGGGTGACTAGTTGGATATTTAATGCCACGGCCGCAGGGCGTTGTATAAAAGTGACCCCCGGCTGTGGCATTATCTGTCCAGCTAGTGGAGCCCGATGCTGGTGTAAAAAATACGGGGGACCCCTACGCTTTTTGTCCCCCGTATTTTTTGCACCAGCACCAGGTGCAGAGCCCGGTGCTGGTTTTAAAAATACGGGGGATCCCCTGTCAGTTTTTCCCCCGGATTTTTAGAACCAGGACCGGCTCGAAGAGCCCAAGGCTGGTTATGCTTAGGAGGGGGGACCCCACGCAATTTTTTTTCTGATTTTTACCATTCCATTTAAAAAAAATTATATAATATTTTAAAAAATATATAAATAATACTTGTGCCTCCAAAATAGACAAACCAAGTACCTAATCCCTTCTAATATAAATAGATATGCTATTACCAAAAAAAACATGTTTCTAAATTTTTTTATTAGATTCCGCCACCAAAGTGTGGCGGATTGAAAATGACGAATTTACTGTCTAAAAGCACTGTTGTCAAATTTCCAAACTTCAATTGAATATACTTTTGGCGAATTGCCGCATTTGTACCATTGTAGAAATGTCGAATTTGACAAATGTCGAATTTCAAAAAGTCGAATTTGGAAAGTCCGTTTTTTTGACGAAAAGTACTGAATTGCATTGTCGATTTTTTTTTTGGGGTTAAAATGTCCCGTTTTTCGACATTTTCGGGAATTCGACCGCAATTGCATATACCCCTAAGAGTTCTCCTTTGTTGAAGGGTGTGCCAGGATAGATCTTGGTATATATGGATCAGCGTGCCGTTGAAATCTACACCATCTAGTTGTCGTTTTTTGCGCATGATGGCGTCCTTTTGGGAGTAGTAATGTAGACGACAGATGACATCGCGCGGGCGGTCTGCAGAAAGGCCTCTCGGTTTAAGAGCACGATGGGCTCTATCAAATGTTATTGTGTTAGTAGGGTCAGTTTCCAATACCTCATCAAATATCTTTGTGAGGGGATCTATTAGGCCTGTTTGGGGTACATCTTCTGGTAAACCCCTGATCCGTATGTTATTTCTTCTACCTCTGTTGTCCAGATCTAACATCCTTGATCGGAGTGAGCGAATCTCGTCCGATTGGGCTGAAATAGTGTCCGTGAGAGATCTCATGAAGACGTCAGTTGTGTCTTGGCGACCCTCCAAGGTAGACATTCGGTCGGAGAACTGAGAAATGTCATGCCTGACAGTCGCTAATTCCCTTTGTATGGTGTCTTGGAGATCTTGTTTAGTTGGATGGTTTTTCATGATCTAAAGAATGTCTTGAAGATCAGTGTCACCTTTAGGTTGTGGGTGAGAGAGATCTGCTGTGGGAGATAACTTCAGGGAAGTCGGAGGGGTAGAGGAGGGGCTCGAAGCAGAAAGTTCATCAGTGAGTTTGGATGGAGTGAGTCGAAGGAATGGTCTCATATCTGTGACATGGTCTTGCTAAGACGATGTGCGTTTCCTGTTTGAGATTTCTTGCGCCTGACCATAATGTAGTTAAGAAAAAACAGCAGAAGGCTTCATAGATCTGAACGTGTAGCCGCTGGGTGTTTACATAATGCTTCAAGAAATACCTAATGACTCACTGATGCCAACCCACCGGGTGTCACTATACTAGGGGTAAGTGTTGGCTTCATGTGCAGTACAGAGGGACCATCCGTTAAACCTGTCTTAATAAAGTGTGGGTATCAAGAGGGGTAAGTATGGTCCTCTACTACAAGTACACTTTATAGAGGGAAGGAGTATTGTCTGCGTTGCGTACAGTTGAATTAAGTAGCTAGATCTAGTCTGGCCACTAGAGGGAGCTCCAATACACCTTATACAAGGAGCCAAGTGTTAGAGATATATAGTGATTACAACACTGCTGACCAGGCTCAATAATGTGTGGTCTAGGGGGAACAGTGAGGGCAAACCTCCTAGCGGCAAATTATAACATGTATCTCTCCCATGTGGGCTACTATTGGGCAGTGAGTAAATAACAGGATTTTAATACCTACCGGTAAATCCTTTTCTCCTAGTCCGTAGAGGATGCTGGGGTCCACTTCAGTACCATGGGGTATAAGCGGTTCCGCAGGAGCCATGTGCACTTTAAGGGGTATATGCAATTGCGGTCGAATTCCCGAAATTGTCGAATTTCGGGTCATTTTCGACCAAAAAAAAAAATCGCCTATGCAATTCAGTGCTTTCCGACCAAAAAACGGACTTTCAAAATTCGACTTTTTGAAATTCGAATTTTTGCAAATTCGACTTTTCTGCAATGATACAAGTGCTGCAATTCGACCAAAGCATATTCAATTCAAGTTTGGAAATTCGACAGCAGTGCTTTTAGACAGCAAATTCGTCATTTTCAATCCGCCACACTTTGGAGGGTGAAAACAAATAAAAAAATGTTAAACATGTTTTTTTTTGTGTTTTTTTTTGGGGGAATAGCAGATCTATTTATATTAGAAGGGATTAGGTACTTTTTTTTTTTTTTTGAGGCACAAATATTATTTATATATTTTTTAAAATATTATTATTATTTTTTTTTTTTTTTTTTATGCTGGAAAGGTGAAATCATAAAAAAAAATGGCGTGGGGTCCCCCCTCCAAAGCATAACCAGCCTCGGGCTCTTCGAGCTGGTCCTGGTTCTAAAAATGCGGGGGAAAAATTGACAGGGGATCCCCCGTATTTTTAAAACCAGCACCGGGCTCTGCGCCTGGTGCTGGTGCCAAAAATACGGGGGACAAAAAGAGTAGGGGTCCCCCGTATTTTTAACACCAGCATCGGGCTCCACTAGCTAGACAGATAATGCCACAGCCGGGGGTCACTTTTATGCCGTGCCCTGCGGCCGTGGCATTAAATATCCAACTAGTCACCCCTGGCCGGGGTACCCTGGGGGAGTGGGGACCCCTTCAATCAAGGGGTCCCCCCCCAGCCACCCAAGGGCCAGGGGTGAAGCCCGAGGCTGTCCCCCCCCATCCAATGGGCTGCGGATGGGGGGGCTGATAGCCTTTTGTGATAATAAAAAGATATTGTTTTTTCCAGTAGTACTACAAGTCCCAGCAAGCCTCCCCCGCAAGCTGGTACTTGGAGAACCACAAGTACCAGCATGCGGGAGAAAAACGGGCCCGCTGGTACCTGTAGTACTACTGGGAAAAAAATACCCAAATAAAAACAGGACACACACACCGTCGACAGTAAAACTTTATTTCATACGTCGACACACACATACTTACCTATGTTCACACGCCGGCATCGGTCCTCTTCTCCATGTGGAATCCACGGATACCTGAAAAGAAAAGATCAATATACTCACCTCAGCCATGGTCCAGAGATAAATCCACGTACTTGGCAAAAAAACAAACCGAACACCCGCTCCATGCCGGACTCGTTGCGCTCACCTGATTGGCTGTGCGCTGTCTGTACTGTGACAGCACATCGCAAAGCCGCTCCATTACTTTCAATGGTGGGAACTTAGCGGCTAGCGGTAAGGTCACCCGCCGGTCAGCGGCTGACCGGCGGGTGACCCCACCGCTACCCGCAAAGTTCCCACCATTGAAAGTAATGGAGCGGCTTTGCGATGTGCTGTCACAGTACAGACAGCGCACAGCCAATCAGGTGAGCGCCACGGAAGTAGCGCTTCCTGATTGGCTGAAGGGACTTCAGTGACAGGAGTCACGTGATGTCCCGGCATTCAGGAGAAAGGGGTCTGATGTGAAAGCATTGGACCCCTTTCAGTCCGGCATGGAGCGGGTATTTGCGTTTTCTTTTTTTTTTTACAAGTACGTGGATTTATCTCTCTGGACGTGGATTTATCTCTGGACGCTGGAAGGTGAGTATCATTTTTTCACAGGTACCCTCGGATCGTCGGAGACCGTGGCAGTCGGCGTGTCAACATAGGTAAGTATGTGTGTGTCGGTAGTGTGTAATAAAGTTTTACTGTCACGGTGTGTGTGTCCTGTTTTTTTGGGGGTATTTTTCCCCCAGTAGTACTACAGGTACCAGCGGGCCCGTTTTTCTCCCGCATGCTGGTACTTGTGGTTCTCCAAGTACCAGCTTGCGGGGGAGGCTTGCTGGGACTTGTAGTACTACTGGAAAAAACAATATCTTTTTATTATCACAAAAGGCTATCAGCCCCCCCATCCGCAGCCCATTGGATGGGGGGGGACAGCCTCGGGCTTCACCCCTGGCCCTTGGGTGGCTGGGGGGGGGGGACCCCTTGATTGAAGGGGTCCCCACTCCCCCAGGGTACCCCGGCCAGGGGTGACTAGTTGGATATTTAATGCCACGGCCGCAGGGCACGGCATAAAAGTGACCCCCGGCTGTGGCATTATCTGTCCAGCTAGTGGAGCCCGATGCTGGTGTTAAAAATACGGGGGACCCCTACTCTTTTTGTCCCCCGTATTTTTGGCACCAGCACCAGGCGCAGAGCCCGGTGCTGGTTTTAAAAATACGGGGGATCCCTGGCCAATTTTTCCCCGGATTTTTAGAACCAGGACCAGCTCGATGAGCCCGAGGCTGGTTATGCTTTGGAGGGGGGACCCCACGCCATTTTTTTTTCCGGGTTTTTCCCGTTTTTTACCGTTTTTTAAAATCGCGGCAAAATCCGCCAAATTGGCCGATTTTCGCCCGCGACTCTGGCGAATCCGTTTTTCATTGAATATTGTGAATTCCGGAAGCCACCTTCCGGAATTCACCTGGCGAATTTAGTCGAATTAAAAACCGGCGAAAAATTGCCGCGATTCGCCGTGAATTGCATATACCCCCATGACTTTTCCAGAGTGTGAACTAGCTTCTTCCTCTATGCCGCTCCTCCAGACCTCAGTATAGGAACTGTGCCCAGGGAGACGGACATTTCGAGAAAAGGATTTACTTTTAAGCCAACGGTGAGATTCATACCAGCTCACACTTCAACCATGCCGCACAACATGGCATTCAACATAACACATGCCAATGGGCATGAACTATCGCAGCAACTGCTGAAAATACATTTAACACAACACCTGTGTAACTTTAACAAAAAACTACTGCAGGTAAAGTACGCACTGGGTTGGGTGCCCAGCATCCTCTACGGACTAGGAGAAAAGGATTTACCGGTAGGTATTAAAATCCTGTTTTTTCATACGTCCTAGTGGATGCTGGGGTCCACTTCAGTACCATGGGGTTATACCAAAGCTCCAGTACGGGTGGGAGAGTGCGGATGTCCCTGCAGCACCGATTGACCAAACTTTAGGTCTTCATCGGCCAAGATGTCAAATTTGTAAAATTTAGCAAACGTGTTTGACCCTGACCAAGTAGCTGCTCGGCACAGCTGTAATGCCGAGACACCCCGGGCAGCCGCCCAGGATGAGCCCACCTTTCTTGTAGAATAGGCATTCACTGAATTCGGTACCGGCAATCCTGCCGTGGAATGAGCGTGTTGAATCATACCTCTGATCCAGCGCGCAATAGTCTGCTTAGAAGCAGGACACCCAATCTTGTTGGGAGCATACAGGACAAACAGAGCCTCTGTTTTCCGTATCCGAGCTGTTCTTGCAACATAAATTCTCAAAGCTCTGACAACATCTAGAGACTTTGAAGCAGTGAAGGTGTCAGTAGCCACTGGCACCACAATAGGTTGGTTTATATGGAAAGAAGAAACCACCTTTGGAAGAAATTGCTGATGAGTTCTTAACTCAGCCCTATCTTCATGGAAGATCAATACGGGCTCTTGTGAGACAAAGCTACTAACTCAGACACCCTCCTTGCGGATGCCAAGGCCAACAGCATGACCACTTTCCAAGTGAGGAACTTCTACTCTATCTCCTGGAGAGGTTCAAACCAATCGGATTGAAGGAACTGCAACACCACGTTAAGATCCCATGGTGCCGGAGGTACAAATGGAGGTTGGATGTGCAGAACCCCTTTCACGAACATCTGAACTTCTGGAAGGGAGGCCAACTGTTTCTGAAAGAAAACGGACAAGGCCGAAATCTGGACCTTGATTGAACCCAATCTTAGGCCCGCATCCACACCCGCCTGGAGAAAATGGAGAAAACGTCCAAACTGAAACTCTTCCGTTGGAGCCTTCTTGGATTCACACCAAGACACATATTTTCTCCAAATACGGTGAATAAGAGTGGGGATGACTTCTTTGGGAATACCCTTTCGGGCTAGGATCCGGCGCTCAACAGCCATGCCGTCAAACGTAGCCGCGGTAAGTCTTGATACACGCATGGCCCCTGCTGCAGCAGGTTCTCGCGAAGAGGAAGAGGCCGAGGATCTTCTATGAGCAACTCCTGAAGATCTGGATACCAAGCCCTCCTTGGCCAGTCTGGGACAATGAGGATCACTCGAACCCTTGTTCTTCTTATGACCTTGAGAAATTTTGGAATTAGTGGAAGTGAATGGAAGACATACACCGACTGAAACACCCACTGGGTCACTAATGCATCCACTGCTATTGCTTGCGGGTCTCTCGACCTGGAACAATATCTCTGAAGCTTCTTGGTTAGACGAGATGCCATCATGTCTACTTGAGGAACTCCCAAAGACTTGTCACCTCTGCGAAGACTTCTTGGTGGAGGCCCCATTCTCCTGGATGAAGATCGTGTCTGCTGAGGAAGTCTGCTTCCCTGTTGTCCACTCCCGGAATGAAAATTGCCGACAGAGCTCTTGCATGTCTTTCTGCCCAGAGGAGGATCTTTGTCACCTCTGCCATCGCCGCTCTGCTTTTCGTTCTGCCCTGACGGTTTATATACGCAACTGCTGTTACATTGTCCGACTGGATCTGTATGGGTTGATCTTAAAGAAGATGCACCGCTTGTAGAAGGCCGTTGTAAATGGCTCTCAACTCCAGAACATTTATGTGAAGACGTTTCTTGACTCGACCATCTTCCTTGGAAGCTTTCCCCCTGTGTGACTGCCCCCCAGCCTTGGAGACTTGCATCCGTGGTTACCAGGACCCAGTCCTGAATCCTGAACCTGCGTCCCTCTAGGAGGTGAGAACTGTTTAGTCACCACAGGAGCGAAATTCTGACTTTGGATGACAGGATTATCCTCTGATGCATATGTAGATGGGATCCGGACCACTTGTCCAACAGGTACCGCTGGAATACTCTGGCATGGAATCGGCCAAATTGTAGGGCCTCATAGGCCGCTACCATCTTCCCCAACACCCGAATGCATTGATGAATCGACACTCTTGTTGGTTTCAGAATCTGTTTGACCATTCTCTGGATTTCCAGAGCCTTTTCTACTGGAAGAAATACCCTCTGTACTTCTGTGTCCAGTATCATCCCTAGAAAGGACAATCTTGTCGTCGGTTCCAACTGCGACTTTGGAAAATTTATGATCCAACCGTGTTGTTGAAGTACTGCCAGGGAAAGTGCAATGTTCTGCACCAACCTTTCCCTGGACCTTGCTTTTATCAGGAGATCATCCAGGTAAGGAATTATATTGACTCCTTGCTGTCGAAGGAGGACCATCATCTCCGCCATCACCTTGGTAATTACCCTCGGTGCCGTGGAGAGTCCGAACGGCAACGTCTGAAACTGGTAATGACAGTCCTGTACTGTGATTCTCAGATATGCTTGATGTGGAGGATAATGTTAGTAGGCATCTTTTATGTCTACTGACACCATGAAGTCCCCTTCCTCTAGACTGCAAATCACTGCCCTCAGGGATTCCATCTTGAACTTGAACCTTTGCAGGTAGAGATTCAGTGTTTTCAGGTTCAGAATCGGTCTGACTGAGCCGTCCGGCTTCGGAACTACAAAGAGGCTTGAATAAAACCCTTCTCCTTGTTGCGACAAGGGAACCAGGACAATGACTTGATCTTGACACAAGTTTTGTAGGGTGTAGTACGGGTGACCGGCGGTCTCCTGACCGCCGGTCACCTTACCGACGCCGGGATCCCGGCAGCGTACCGACGCCGGGATCCCGGTGGGGAGGGGCGAGTGCAGCAAGCCCCTTGCGGGCTCGCTGCGCTCGCCACGCTGCGGGCTCGGTGGCGACCTGCGGTTGCCACAGGTTCTATTCCTACTCTATGGGTGTCGTGGACACCCACAAGTGGAAATAGTTCCTGTTGGTCGGCATGCCGACCATCGGGATAGTGAGCCGTCGGGCTCATGGAGGAGGTCATGTGACTGTCGGTCAGCCGACCGGCGGTCACATGACTACCACCCGTTTTGTACGCTGCTGCTACCACCTCCCTGTTGTCAGGTCTGTGGTTTTGTCTGTCCCCGGAGGGGGCACTAGTGGGTCAGTGGTGGTGCGATGGAGAAACCAAGGAGGCTGTAAAGATTCCTGCGCATGTGCGCAACAATGTTTATTAAATGCACACGGATTATAACAGAAATAGAAACGGATGAAGTTAAAATAATTTGGTACAGGAAATGCTGAAAATGGTAATATAGACAGTCACAGATATTCAGCTGGTCTGGAAACCAGTGCAGTCATTTAGGCAATGACCTAATCTGGAAACTAGAATAGCAATCTGATAGTGATCTCTTCCACAGACGGATTAACACCCAGCAATAATTCTCCACACAGTCAATAGTAATGCAAAGTCCACAACCAAGCAAGGTGTAAGCAGGAGACTGCATGAAATGCACATGAAGAGGTTGTATCAAGTGCCAGATGTCATAGCACAATGCAGCAAGCAAGTTACCATACACAGGTGAAAACAATAGACAGCACCTGGAGAGAAGTCTCTACTGCAAACGGTGGTAGCTGACTGTAGCAGAAGCTGATGTAATGCTGGGACCTGTAGTTCTACAGGAATGCTGGAAGCGGGAGATCACTTGGAGATAACAGAAAATAGGAGATTGCTGGAAACAGGAGTTTGAACACTGGAGACTGGAAACAAGAACAGGAGACGCTATGCAGCAATGTGACGCGTTGTCCAAGGTAATGAGACTGAGCCAGTGCTCTGGACTTATACCCACTGGTCGGCAGTCATTGGATACTTGGATCATGTGAGCAATCACAGCACAGGAATAGGTGCTCTCCGGTCAGCTGACCACAAGTGTCATGGCGGCGTCCATGCTGAACAGATGGCCGGTACACAGGAGGACACCCGCAGAATGGACTTCAGGGGTGCAACACAATAGTGGGTACTGCGCACCGCAGACAGGATGCTGATGCGGCCGCAGACTGGGGCCGTGACCTCCGGAGGCCTGCACACCAGCACGCCGATAAGTGAGACATCACTGAATGCTGGTTCCTGACACCTGTCTTGGACAGAAGCTGGTAAGGCTGATTTGAAAAACCGGCATGGGGGGACGTCTTGAAACTCCAGTTTGTACCCTTGGGACACTATTTGTATGACCCACGGGTCCAGGCCAGATTGAACCCAGATCTGACTGAAGAGTTTCAGACGTGCCCCCACCTGAGCGGACTCCCGCAAGGGAGCCCCAGCATCATGCTGAAGATTTGGCAGGAACAGAGGTTGATTTCTGCTCCTGTGATCCGGGAGACGCTGCGGACTTTTTACCTTTTCCCCTTCCTTTATCCGCAAAGAAAGGGGAACTTTTACCCTTTTTGTACTCATTGGGCCGAAAGGACTGCATCTGAGAGTGATGTCTTTTTTGCCGGTGCAGGAGCGTTAGGCAAGAATGTTGACTTACCTGCGGTAGCCGCAGAAACTAAAGCATCCAGCCCATCTCCAAACAAGGCCTCACCTTTGTACGGGAGAGCCTCCATTGTTTTTGGAATCTGCGTCAGCCTTCCATTGGCGAATCCACAACGCCCTACGTGCAGAGATCGCCATGGTAGCGGCTCTTGATCCCGAGACTAATATCCTTCATTGCTTCTAGCATGTACACAGCAGCGTCTTTGATATGACCTAACGTTAGGAGAATCTCGTCTCTATCTATTGTGTCAATGTCTGATGACAAGTTTTCTGACCACTTTTCAATAGCACTACTCACCCACTCACAGACAATGGTAGGCCTGAGAAGTGTCCCATTTGCCACATAAATAGATTTCAACGTAGTCTCTAACTTGCGGTCTGCCGGCTCCTTTAGGGAAGCCGTCCCAGGCGCAGGGAGAATCACCTTTTTTGTTAAACGTGACAGGGCACTGTCTAAAACAGGGGGTGTCTCCCAACTTTTCCTGTCCTCTGCAGGAAAGGGATAAGCTACCTGAATTCTTTTGGGAATCTGGAATTTCTTTTCAGGATTCGCCCAGACACCCTCAAAGAGACTGTTCAGCTCATGAGAAGGAGGAAAAGTTACATTAAAAGTAAGCGTTCTCCTGTAGTAAAGGAGGGGGCTCTGTAATTTCTAACACGTCCTTTATAGCGGGTGGTCTTCAGTATGCCGACTGATGGGATCCCGGCGCACAGTATACCGGCGCCGGCATACCGACACTTATTCTCCCTCGTGGGGCTCATTTGCGCTTGCCACACTGTCGGTAAGCCGGCAGTCGGGCTCCCGGTGCCGGTATGCTGGTCGCCGGGAGCCCGGCCGCCGGCATACCATACTGAACCCCTTTATAGCAATAATCATGTACTGTATGTTTTTTGCTAACTTTGGATCTATTCCCCTGGAATCACTAGTGTCGACATAGGAATCAGAGTCCGTGTCGGTATCAGTTTGTACTACATGTGCAAATGACCTTTTATGTGACCAGAGGGGTCCCCTGTGGGTGAAAAAGCAGAACTCTGAAAAATCACATCTTCGATTGATTTTCTCCAGCTTTCTGCATGAGACTCAGACTTATCTAATCTCCTACTGATATGATTCACACGATCACATAATTCTTTCACCCATTCAGGCTCGTGGTGTGCCAGCAGCGCCACCACATTACAACTCTGTGTCCCTAAAATGGCTCCCTCAGGGGAAGAGATCCCTGCCTCAGACATGTCACACACGTGCACAACCACACCACAGACACTCCGTGGCTTATAGGGGACAGACCCACAGTAAAATCTGTCAGAAGGACACAGAAAGGATTTGCCAGTTCACAACCCACTGTGTATCTAGAGACTTTTAGCGCTTTATATGACAATTTTAAGCACCCCTTTTCACTCTGCCCCCCTTTATATACACCCTGATACTTGATTCAGAAGTGGAGGAGGACCAGCATTTCTTCCCCTGCAGCTTGTTTGGAGAAAATGGCGCTGAGCGGTGTGCTGGCTGACTGAGGAGGAAGCCCCGCCCGCTGCAATGGCGCACTTCCCCTCAGAAAACATGAGGTATTTTTTATACTGGCGGGGGTGTAGGATTGTGCCTAATATGCTACCTTTTTGTCAGAGTAGGTTTTCATGCTGCCCAGGGTGCCACCCCCCCGCGCCCTGCTGTGCGCTGTGTATGGATAGCATGGCAGCGCAGTGTTCCCGCTCGCTGCGCGGTACCTTGAGCCGTTGTGATGACCGGAGGTCCCTCTGCAGATCTCCGGTAATATTACTCACGCGTCCTCTGACTTCTGGCTCTGTAAGGGGGGTGACGGCGGGCTGTGGGAGTAAGCACATAGCCACAGCTTGCGTTCAGTTCCCTTCAGGAGCTAATGGTGTCCTGTCAGCCAGAAGCAGAGCCATGAAATCTGAGGAAGTTGGTTCCTACTTCTGCCCCCTCAGTCACACGAAGCAGGGAGTCTGTTGCCAGCAGATCTCCCTGAAAATAAAAAACCTAACATAAGTCTTTCAGAGAAACTCAGTAGAGCTCCTCAGAGTGCATCCAGTCAGCCTGGGCACGTTTCTAAAACTGAGGTCTGGAGGAGGGGCATAGAGGGAGGAGCCAGTTCACACTCTGAAAAAGTCTTAAAGTGCCCATGGCTCCTGCAAAACCGTCTATACCCCATGGTACTGAAGTGGACCCCAGCATCCTCTAGGACGTATGAGAAATGGGAGCAGGTTTATGTATATACACTGCTCCCAATACATCACTCTAACAGATGTAGGGGGAGAAAGCGACAAGGGTATGGCCTCACCTCCCTCACAGTCACCCCCTATGACAGTGAACACAGTGGAGTAGAGCTGGAGCTTAGGATAACAGGGGACACACTGACTGTAGAACTGGAGCTTAGGATAACAGGGGACACACTGACTGTAGAGCTGGAGCTTAGGATAGCAGGGGACACACTGACTGTAGAGCTGGAGCTTAGGATAACAGGGGACACACTGACTGTAGAGCTGGAGCTTAGGATAACAGGGGACACACTGACTGTAGAGCTGGAGCTTAGGATAACAGGGGACACACTGACTGTAGAGCTGGAGCTTAGGATAACAGGGGACACACTGACTGTAGAGCTGGAGCTTAGGATAGCAGGGGACACACTGACTGTAGAGCTGGAGCTTAGGATAACAGGGGACACACTGACTGTAGAGCTGGAGCTTAGGATAACAGGGGACACACTGACTGTAGAGCTGGAGCTTAGGATAACAGGGGACACACTGACTGTAGAGCTGGAGCTTAGGATAGCAGGGGACACACTGACTGTAGAGCTGGAGCTTAGGATAGCAGGGGACACACTGACTGTAGAGCTGGAGCTTAGGATAACAGGGGACACACTGACTGTAGAGCTGGAGCTTAGGATAACAGGGGACACACTGACTGTAGAGCTGGAGCTTAGGATAACAGAGGACACACTGACTGTAGAGCTGGAGCTTAGGATAACAGGGGACACACTGACTGTAGAGCTGGAGCTTAGGATAACAGGGGACACACTGACTGTAGAGCTGGAGCTTAGGATAGCAGGGGACACACTGACTGTAGAGCTGGAGCTTAGGATAACAGGGGACACACTGACTGTAGAGCTGGAGCTTAGGATAACAGGGGACACACTGACTGTAGAGCTGGAGCTTAGGATAACAGGGGACACACTGACTGTAGAGCTGGAGCTTAGGATAGCAGGGGACACACTGACTGTAGAGCTGGAGCTTAGGATAGCAGAGGACACACTGACTGTAGAGCTGGAGCTTAGGACAGCAGGGGACACACTGACTGTAAAACTGGAGCTTAGGATAACAGGGGACACACTGACTGTAGAGCTGGAGCTTAGGATAGCAGGGGACACACTGACTGTAGAGCTGGAGCTTAGGATAACAGGGGACACACTGACTGTAGAGCTGGAGCTTAGGATAACAGGGGACACACTGACTGTAGAGCTGGAGCTTAGGATAGCAGAGGACACACTGACTGTAGAGCTGGAGCTTAGGATAACAGGGGACACACTGACTGTAGAGCTGGAGCTTAGGATAACAGGGGACACACTGACTGTAGAGCTGGAGCTTAGGATAGCAGAGGACACACTGACTGTAGAGCTGGAGCTTAGGATAACAGGGGACACACTGACTGTAGAGCTGGAGCTTAGGATAGCAGGGGACACACTGACTGTAGAGCTGGAGCTTAGGATAGCAGGGGACACACTGACTGTAGAGCTGGAGCTTAGGATAACAGGGGACACACTGACTGTAGAGCTGGAGCTTAGGATAACAGGGGACACACTGACTGTAGAGCTGGAGCTTAGGATAACAGGTGACATACTGACTGTAGAGCTGGAGCTTAGGATAGCAGGGGACACACTGACTGTAGAGCTGGAGCTTAGGATAACAGGGGACACACTGACTGTAGAGCTGGAGCTTAGGATAACAGGGGACACACTGACTGTAGAGCTGGAGCTTAGGATAGCAGGGGACACACTGACTGTAGAGCTGGAGCTTAGGATAGCAGGGGACACACTGACTGTAGAGCTGGAGCTTAGGATAACAGGGGACACACTGACTGTAGAGCTGGAGCTTAGGATAACAGGGGACACACTGACTGTAGAGCTGGAGCTTAGGATAGCAGAGGACACACTGACTGTAGAGCTGGAGCTTAGGATAACAGGGGACACACTGACTGTAGAGCTGGAGCTTAGGATAGCAGGGGACACACTGACTGTAGAGCTGGAGCTTAGGATAACAGGGGACACACTGACTGTAGAGCTGGAGCTTAGGATAACAGGGGACACACTGACTGTAGAGCTGGAGCTTAGGATAGCAGAGGACACACTGACTGTAGAGCTGGAGCTTAGGATAACAGGGGACACACTGACTGTAGAGCTGGAGCTTAGGATAACAGGGGACACACTGACTGTAGAGCTGGAGCTTAGGACAGCAGGGGACACACTGACTGTAGAGCTGGAGCTTAGGATAACAGGGGACACACTGACTGTAGAGCTGGAGCTTAGGATAACAGGGGACACACTGACTGTAGAGCTGGAGCTTAGGATAACAGGGGACACACTGACTGTAGAGCTGGAGCTTAGGATAACAGGGGACACACTGACTGTAGAGCTGGAGCTTAGGATAACAGGGGACACACTGACTGTAGAGCTGGAGCTTAGGATAACAGGGGACACACTGACTGTAGAGCTGGAGCTTAGGATAACAGGGGACACACTGACTGTAGAGCTGGAGCTTAGGATAACAGGGGACACACTGACTGTAGAGCTGGAGCTTAGGATAGCAGGGGACACACTGACTGTAGAGCTGGAGCTTAGGATAGCAGGGGACACACTGACTGTAGAGCTGGAGCATAGGATAACAGGGGACACACTGACTGTAAAGCTGGAACTTAGGATAACAGGGGATACACTGACTGTAGAGCTGGAGCTTAGGATAACAGAGGACACACTGACTGTAGAGCTGGAGCTTAGGATAACAGGGGACACACTGACTGTAGAGCTGGAGCTTAGGATAACAGGGGACACACTGACTGTAGAGCTGGAGCTTAGGATAGCAGGGGACACACTGACTGTAGAGCTGGAGCTTAGGATAACAGGGGACACACTGACTGTAGAGCTGGAGCTTAGGATAACAGGGGACACACTGACTGTAGAGCTGGAGCTTAGGATAACAGGGGACACACTGACTGTAGAGCTGGAGCTTAGGATAGCAGGGGAACCACTGACTGTAGAGCTGGAGCTTAGGATAGCAGAGGACACACTGACTGTAAAGCTGGAGCTTAGGATAACAGGGGACACACTGACTGTAGAGCTGGAGCTTAGGATAGCAGGGGACACACTGACTGTAGAGCTGGAGCTTAGGATAACAGGGGACACACTGACTGTAGAGCTGGAGCTTAGGATAACAGGGGACACACTGACTGTAGAGCTGGAGCTTAGGATAGCAGAGGACACACTGACTGTAGAGCTGGAGCTTAGGATAACAGGGGACACACTGACTGTAGAGCTGGAGCTTAGGATAGCAGGGGACACACTGACTGTAGAGCTGGAGCTTAGGATAGCAGGGGACACACTGACTGTAGAGCTGGAGCTTAGGATAACAGGGGACACACTGACTGTAGAGCTGGAGCTTAGGATAACAGGGGACACACTGACTGTAGAGCTGGAGCTTAGGATAACAGGGGACACACTGACTGTAGAGCTGGAGCTTAGGATAACAGGGGACACACTGACTGTAGAGCTGGAGCTTAGGATAACAGGGGACACACTGACTGTAGAGCTGGAGCTTAGGATAGCAGGGGACACACTGACTGTAGAGCTGGAGCTTAGGATAGCAGGGGACACACTGACTGTAGAGCTGGAGCTTAGGATAACAGGGGACACACTGACTGTAGAGCTGGAGCTTAGGATAGCAGAGGACACACTGACTGTAGAGCTGGAGCTTAGGATAGCAGGGGACACACTGACTGTAGAGCTGGAGCTTAGGATAGCAGGGGACACACTGACTGTAGAGCTGGAGCTTAGGATAACAGGGGACACACTGACTGTAGAGCTGGAGCTTAGGATAGCAGGGGACACACTGACTGTAGAGCTGGAGCTTAGGATAACAGGGGACACACTGACTTTAGAGCTGGAGCTTAGGATAACAGGGGACACACTGACTGTAGAGCTGGAGCTTAAGATAGCAGGGGACACACTGACTGTAGAGCTGGAGCTTAGGATAGCAGGGGACACACTGACTGTAGAGCTGGAGCTTAGGATAGCAGGGGACACACTGACTGTAGAGCTGGAGCTTAGGATAGCAGGGGACACACTGACTGTAGAGCTGGAGCTTAGGATAACAGGGGACACACTGACTGTAGAGCTGGAGCTTAGGATAACAGGGGACACACTGACTGTAGAGCTGGAGCTTAGGATAGCAGGGGACACACTGACTGTAGAGCTGGAGCTTAGGATAACAGGGGACACACTGACTGTAGAGCTGGAGCTTAGGATAACAGGGGACACACTGACTGTAGAGGTGGAGCTTAGGATAGCAGGGGACACACTGACTGTAGAGCTGGAGCTTAGGATAGCAGGGGACACACTGACTGTAGAGCTGGAGCTTAGGATAGCAGGGGATACACTGACTGTAGAGCTGGAGCTTAGGATAGCAGGGGACACACTGACTGTAGAGCTGGAGCTTAGGATAACAGGGGACACACTGACTGTAGAGCTGGAGCTTAGGATAACAGGGGACACACTGACTGTAGAGCTGGAGCTTAGGATAACAAGGGACACACTGACTGTAGAGCTGGAGCTTAGGATAACAGGGGACACACTGACTGTAGAGCTGGAGCTTAGGATAGCAGGGGACGCACTGACTGTAGAGCTGGAGCTTAGGACAGCAGGGGACACACTGACTGTAAAGCTGGAGCTTAGGATAACAGGGGACACACTGACTGTAGAGCTGGAGCTTAGGATAGCAGAGGACACACTGACTGTAGAGCTGGAGCTTAGGATAGCAGGGGACACACTGACTGTAGAGCTGGAGCTTAGGATAGCAGGGGACACACTGACTGTAGAGCTGGAGCTTAGGATAGCAGAGGACACACTGACTGTAGAGCTGGAGCTTAGGATAACAGGGGACACACTGACTGTAGAGCTGGAGCTTAGGATAGCAGGGGACACACTGACTGTAGAGCTGGAGCTTAGGATAGCAGGGGACACACTGACTGTAGAGCTGGAGCTTAGGATAACAGGGGACACACTGACTGTAGAGCTGGAGCTTAGGATAACAGGGGACACACTGACTGTAGAGCTGGAGCTTAGGATAACAGGGGACACACTGACTGTAGAGCTGGAGCTTAGGACAGCAGGGGACACACTGACTGTAGAGCTGGAGCTTAGGATAGCAGGGGACACACTGACTGTAGAGCTGGAGCTTAGGATAGCAGGGGACACACTGACTGTAGAGCTGGAGCTTAGGATAGCAGGGGACACACTGACTGTAGAGCTGGAGCTTAGGATAACAGGGGACACAATGACTGTAGAGCTGGAGCTTAGGATAGCAGGGGACACACTGACTGTAGAGCTGGAGCTTAGGATAACAGGGGACACACTGACTGTAGAGCTGGAGCTTAGGATAACGGGACACACTGACTGTAGAGCTGGAGCTTAGGATAACAGGGGACACACTGACTGTAGAGCTGGAGCTTAGGATAACAGGGGACACACTGACTGTAGAGCTGGAGCTTAGGATAGCAGGGGACACACTGACTGTAGAGCTGGAGCTTAGGATAGCAGGGGACACACTGACTGTAGAGCTGGAGCTTAGGATTGCAGGGGACACACTGACTGTAGAGCTGGAGCTTAGGATAACAGGGGACACACTGACTGTAGAGCTGGAGCTTAGGATAACGGGACACACTGACTGTAGAGCTGGAGCTTAGGATAACAGGGGACACACTGACTGTAGAGCTGGAGCTTAGGATAGCAGGGGACACACTGACTGTAGAGCTGGAGCTTAGGATAACAGGGGACACACTGACTGTAGAGCTGGAGCTTAGGATAACAGGGGACACACTGACTGTAGAGCTGGAGCTTAGGACAGCAGGGGACACACTGACTGTAGGGCTGGAGCTTAGGATAACAGGGGACACACTGACTGTAGAGCTGGAGCTTAGGATAACAGGGGACACACTGATTGTAGAGCTGGAGCTTAGGATAACAGGGGACACACTGACTGTAGAGCTGGAGCTTAGGATAACGGGACACACTGACTGTAGAGCTGGAGCTTAGGATAACAGGGGACACACTGACTGTAGAGCTGGAGCTTAGGATAGCAGGGGACACACTGACTGTAGAGCTGGAGCTTAGGATAACGGGACACACTGACTGTAGAGCTGGAGCTTAGGATAACAGGGGACACACTGACTGTAGAGCTGGAGCTTAGGACAGCAGGGGACACACTGACTGTAGGGCTGGAGCTTAGGATAACAGGGGACACACTGACTGTAGAGCTGGAGCTTAGGATAACAGGGGACACACTGACTGTAGAGCTGGAGCTTAGGATAGCAGGGGACACACTGACTGTAGAGCTGGAGCTTAGGATAGCAGGGGACACACTGACTGTAGAGCTGGAGCTTAGGATAACAGGGGACACACTGACTGTAGAGCTGGAGCTTAGGATAGCAGGGGACACACTGACTGTAGAGCTGGAGCTTAGGATAGCAGGGGACACACTGACTGTAGAGCTGGAGCTTAGGATAACAGGGGACACACTGACTGTAGAGCTGGAGCTTAGGATAGCAGGGGACACACTGACTGTAGAGCTGGAGCTTAGGATAACAGGGGACACACTGACTGTAGAGCTGGAGCTTAGGATAACAGGGGACGCACTGACTGTAGAGCTGGAGCTTAGGATAACAGGGGACGCACTGACTGTAGAGCTGGAGCTTAGGATAGCAGGGGACGCACTGACTGTAGAGCTGGAGCTTAGGACAGCAGGGGACACACTGACTGTAGAGCTGGAGCTTAGGATAACAGGGGACACACTGACTGTAGAGCTGGAGCTTAGGATAGCAGGGGACACACTGACTGTAGAGCTGGAGCTTAGGATAGCAGGGGACACACTGACTGTAGAGCTGGAGCTTAGGATAACAGGGGACACACTGACTGTAGAGCTGGAGCTTAGGATAACAGGGGACACACTGACTGTAGAGCTGGAGCTTAGGATAACAGGGGACACACTGACTGTAGAGCTGGAGCTTAGGATAGCAGGGGACACACTGACTGTAGAGCTGGAGCTTAGGACAGCAGGGGACACACTGACTGTAGAGCTGGAGCTTAGGATAGCAGGGGACACACTGACTGTAGAGCTGGAGCTTAGGATAGCAGGGGACACACTGACTGTAGAGCTGGAGCTTAGGATAGCAGGGGACACACTGACTGTAGAGCTGGAGCTTAGGATAGCAGGGGACACACTGACTGTAGAGCTGGAGCTTAGGATAACAGGGGACACACTGACTGTAGAGCTGGAGCTTAGGATAGCAGGGGACACACTGACTGTAGAGCTGGAGCTTAGGATAGCAGGGGACACACTGACTGTAGAGCTGGAGCTTAGGATAACAGGGGACACACTGACTGTAGAGCTGGAGCTTAGGATAGCAGGGGACACACTGACTGTAGAGCTGGAGCTTAGGATAACAGGGGACACACTGACTGTAGAGTTGGAGCTTAGGACAGCAGGGGACACACTGACTGTAGAGCTGGAGCTTAGGATAGCAGGGGACACACTGACTGTAGAGCTGGAGCTTAGGATAGTAGGGGACACACTGACTGTAGAGCTGGAGCTTAGGATAGCAGGGGACACACTGACTGTAGAGCTGGAGCTTAGGATAGCAGGGGACGCACTGACTGTAGAGCTGGAGCTTAGGATAACAGGGGACGCACTGACTGTAGAGCTGGAGCTTAGGATAACAGAGGACACACTGACTGTAGAGCTGGAGCTTAGGATAACAGGGGACACACTGACTGTAGAGCTGGAGCTTAGGATAGCAGGGGACACACTGACTGTAGAGCTGGAGCTTAGGATAGCAGGGGACACACTGACTGTAGAGCTGGAGCTTAGGATAACAGGGGACACACTGACTGTAGAGCTGGAGCTTAGGATAACAGGGGACACACTGACTGTAGAGCTGGAGCTTAGGATAGCAGGGGACACACTGACTGTAGAGCTGGAGCTTAGGATAACAGGGGACACACTGACTGTAGAGCTGGAGCTTAGGATAGCAGGGGACACACTGACTGTAGAGCTGGAGCTTAGGATAGCAGGGGACACACTGACTGTAGAGCTGGAGCTTAGGATAACAGGGGACACGCTGACTGTAGAGCTGGAGCTTAGGATAGCAGGGGACACACTGACTGTAGAGCTGGAGCTTAGGATAGCAGGGGACACGCTGACTGTAGAGCTGGAGCTTAGGATAACAGGGGACACACTGACTGTAGAGATGGAGCTTAGGATAACAGAGGACACACTGACTGTAGAGCTGGAGCTTAGGATAGCAGGGGACACACTGACTGTAGAGCTGGAGCTTAGGATAGCAGCAAGGGGACACACTGACTGTAGAGCTGGAGCTTAGGATAGCAGGGGACACACTGACTGTAGAGCTGGAGCTTAGGATAACAGGGGACACACTGACTGTAGAGCTGGAGCTTAGGATAACAGGGGACACACTGACTGTAGAGCTGGAGCTTAGGATAGCAGAGGACACACTGACTGTAGAGCTGGAGCTTAGGATAGCAGAGGACACTGACTGTAGAGCTGGAGCTTAGGATAGCAGAGGACACACTGACTGTAGAGCTGGAGCTTAGGATAGCAGGGGACACACTGACTGTAGAGCTGGAGCTTAGGATAGCAGGGGACACACTGACTGTAGAGCTGGAGCTTAGGATAGCAGGGGACACACTGACTGTAGAGCTGGAGCTTAGGATAGCAGGGGACACACTGACTGTAGAGCTGGAGCTTAGGATAACAGGGGACACACTGACTGTAGAGCTGGAGCTTAGGATAACAGGGGACACACTGACTGTAGAGCTGGAGCTTAGGATAACAGAGGACACACTGACTGTAGAGCTGGAGCTTAGGATAGCAGGGGACACACTGACTGTAGAGCTGGAGCTTAGGATAGCAGCCAGGGGACACACTGACTGTAGAGCTGGAGCTTAGGATAGCAGGGGACACACTGACTGTAGAGCTGGAGCTTAGGATAGCAGGGGACACACTGACTGTAGAGCTGGAGCTTAGGATTACAGGGGACACACTGACTGTAGAGCTGGAGCTTAGGATAACAGGGGACACACTGACTGTAGAGCTGGAGCTTAGGATAGCAGAGGACACACTGACTGTAGAGCTGGAGCTTAGGATAGCAGAGGACACACTGACTGTAGAGCTGGAGCTTAGGATAGCAGAGGACACACTGACTGTAGAGCTGGGGTTAGGATAGCAGGGGACACACTGACTGTAGAGCTGGAGCTTAGGATAGCAAGGACTCACTGACTGTAGAGCTGGAGCTTAGGATAGCAGGGGACTCACTGACTGTAGAGCTGGAGCTTAGGATAGCAGGGGACTCACTGACTGTAGAGCTGGAGCTTAGGATAACAGGGGACACACTGACTGTAGAGCTGGAGCTTAGGATAACAGGGGACACACTGACTGTAGAGCTGGAGCTTAGGATAGCAGAGGACACACTGACTGTAGAGCTGGAGCTTAGGATAGCAGGGGACACACTGACTGTAGAGCTGGAGCTTAGGATAGCAGGGGACTCACTGACTGTAGAGCTGGAGCTTAGGATAGCAGGGGACTCACTGACTGTAGAGCTGGAGCTTAGGATAGCAGGGGACTCACTGACTGTAGAGCTGGAGCTTAGGATAACAGGGGACACACTGACTGTAGAGCTGGAGCTTAGGATAGCAAAGGACACACTGACTGTAGAGCTGGAGCTTAGGATAGCAGGGGACACACTGACTGTAGAGCTTGAGCTTAGGATAGCAGGGGACACACTGACTGTAGAGCTGGAGCTTAGGATAGCAGGGGACACACTGACTGTAGAGCTGGAGCTTAGGATAGCAGAGGACACACTGACTGTAGAGCTGGAGCTTAGGATAGCAGAGGACACACTGACTGTAGAGCTGGAGCTTAGGATAACAGAGGACACACTGACTGTAGAGCTGGAGCTTAGGATAGCAGCCAGGGGACACACTGACTGTAGAGCTGGAGCTTAGGATAGCAGGGGACACACTGACTGTAGAGCTGGAGCTTAGGATAGCAGGGGACACACTGACTGTAGAGCTGGAGCTTAGGATAACAGGGGACACACTGACTGTAGAGCTGGAGCTTAGGATAGCAGGGGACACACTGACTGTAGAGCTGGAGCTTAGGATAACAGGGGACACACTGACTGTAGAGCTGGAGCTTAGGACAGCAGGGGACACACTGACTGTAGGGCTGGAGCTTAGAATAACAGGGGACACACTGACTGTAGAGCTGGAGCTTAGGATAACAGGGGACACACTGACTGTAGAGCTGGAGCTTAGGATAGCAGGGGACACACTGACTGTAGAGCTGGAGCATAGGATAGCAGGGGACACACTGACTGTAGAGCTGGAGCTTAGGATAACAGGGGACACACTGACTGTAGAGCTGGAGCTTAGGATAGCAGGGGACACACTGACTGTAGAGCTGGAGCTTAGGATAGCAGGGGACACACTGACTGTAGAGCTGGAGCTTAGGATAACAGGGGACACACTGACTGTAGAGCTGGAGCTTAGGATAGCAGGGGACACACTGACTGTAGAGCTGGAGCTTAGGACAGCAGGGGACACACTGACTGTAGGGCTGGAGCTTAGGATAATAGGGGACACACTGACTGTAGAGCTGGAGCTTAGGATAACAGGGGACACACTGACTGTAGAGCTGGAGCTTAGGATAGCAGGGGACACACTGACTGTAGAGCTGGAGCTTAGGATAACAGGGGACACACTGACTGTAGAGCTGGAGCTTAGGATAGCAGGGGACACACTGACTGTAGAGCTGGAGCTTAGGATAGCAGCCAGGGGACACACTGACTGTAGAGCTGGAGCTTAGGATAGCAGCAAGGGGACACACTGACTGTAGAGCTGGAGCTTAGGATAACAGGGGACACACTGACTGTAGAGCTGGAGCTTAGGATAGCAGAGGACACACTGACTGTAGAGCTGGAGCTTAGGATAGCAGAGGACACACTGTAGAGCTGGAGCTTAGGATAACAGGGGACACACTGACTGTAGAGCTGGAGCTTAGGATAGCAGGGGACACACTGACTGTAGAGCTGGAGCTTAGGATAACAGGGGACACACTGACTGTAGAGCTGGAGCTTAGGATAGCAGGGGACACACTGACTGTAGAGCTGGAGCTTAGGATAACAGGGGACACACTGACTGTAGAGCTGGAGCTTAGGATAGCAGGGGACACACTGACTGTAGAGCTGGAGCTTAGGATAGCAGGGGACACACTGACTGTAGAGCTGGAGCTTAGGATAACAGGGGACACACTGACTGTAGAGCTGGAGCTTAGGATAGCAGGGGACACACTGACTGTAGAGCTGGAGCTTAGGATAGCAGAGGACACACTGACTGTAGAGCTGGAGCTTAGGATAGCAGAGGACACACTGACTGTAGAGCTGGAGCTTAGGATAACAGGGGACACACTGACTGTAGAGCTGGAGCTTAGGATAACAGGGGACACACTGACTGTAGAGCTGGAGCTTAGGATAACAGGGGACACACTGACTGTAGAGCTGGAGCTTAGGATAACAGGGGACACACTGACTGTAGAGCTGGAGCTTAGGATAACAGGGGACACACTGACTGTAGAGCTGGAGCTTAGGATAACAGGGGACACACTGACTGTAGAGCTGGAGCTTAGGATAACAGGGGACACACTGACTGTAGAGATGGAGCTTAGGATAACAGAGGACACACTGACTGTAGAGCTGGAGCTTAGGATAGCAGGGGACACACTGACTGTAGAGCTGGAGCTTAGGATAGCAGCAAGGGGACACACTGACTGTAGAGCTGGAGCTTAGGATAGCAGGGGACACACTGACTGTAGAGCTGGAGCTTAGGATAACAGGGGACACACTGACTGTAGAGCTGGAGCTTAGGATAACAGGGGACACACTGACTGTAGAGCTGGAGCTTAGGATAGCAGAGGACACACTGACTAGAGCTGGAGCTTAGGATAGCAGAGGACACTGACTGTAGAGCTGGAGCTTAGGATAGCAGAGGACACACTGACTGTAGAGCTGGAGCTTAGGATAGCAGGGGACACACTGACTGTAGAGCTGGAGCTTAGGATAGCAGGGGACACACTGACTGTAGAGCTGGAGCTTAGGATAGCAGGGGACACACTGACTGTAGAGCTGGAGCTTAGGATAGCAGGGGACACACTGACTGTAGAGCTGGAGCTTAGGATAACAGGGGACACACTGACTGTAGAGCTGGAGCTTAGGATAACAGGGGACACACTGACTGTAGAGCTGGAGCTTAGGATAACAGAGGACACACTGACTGTAGAGCTGGAGCTTAGGATAGCAGGGGACACACTGACTGTAGAGCTGGAGCTTAGGATAGCAGCCAGGGGACACACTGACTGTAGAGCTGGAGCTTAGGATAGCAGGGGACACACTGACTGTAGAGCTGGAGCTTAGGATAGCAGGGGACACACTGACTGTAGAGCTGGAGCTTAGGATAGCAGGGGACACACTGACTGTAGAGCTGGAGCTTAGGATAACAGGGGACACACTGACTGTAGAGCTGGAGCTTAGGATAGCAGAGGACACACTGACTGTAGAGCTGGAGCTTAGGATAGCAGAGGACACACTGACTGTAGAGCTGGAGCTTAGGATAGCAGAGGACACACTGACTGTAGAGCTGGAGCTTAGGATAGCAGGGGACACACTGACTGTAGAGCTGGAGCTTAGGATAGCAGGGACTCACTGACTGTAGAGCTGGAGCTTAGGATAGCAGGGGACTCACTGACTGTAGAGCTGGAGCTTAGGATAGCAGGGGACTCACTGACTGTAGAGCTGGAGCTTAGGATAACAGGGGACACACTGACTGTAGAGTTGGAGCTTAGGATAACAGGGGACACACTGACTGTAGAGCTGGAGCTTAGGATAGCAGAGGACACACTGACTGTAGAGCTGGAGCTTAGGATAGCAGGGGACACACTGACTGTAGAGCTGGAGCTTAGGATAGCAGGGGACTCACTGACTGTAGAGCTGGAGCTTAGGATAGCAGGGGACTCACTGACTGTAGAGCTGGAGCTTAGGATAGCAGGGGACTCACTGACTGTAGAGCTGGAGCTTAGGATAACAGGGGACACACTGACTGTAGAGCTGGAGCTTAGGATAGCAAAGGACACACTGACTGTAGAGCTGGAGCTTAGGATAGCAGGGGACACACTGACTGTAGAGCTTGAGCTTAGGATAGCAGGGGACACACTGACTGTAGAGCTGGAGCTTAGGATAGCAGGGGACACACTGACTGTAGAGCTGGAGCTTAGGATAGCAGAGGACACACTGACTGTAGAGCTGGAGCTTAGGATAGCAGAGGACACACTGACTGTAGAGCTGGAGCTTAGGATAACAGAGGACACACTGACTGTAGAGCTGGAGCTTAGGATAGCAGCCAGGGGACACACTGACTGTAGAGCTGGAGCTTAGGATAGCAGGGGACACACTGACTGTAGAGCTGGAGCTTAGGATAGCAGGGGACACACTGACTGTAGAGCTGGAGCTTAGGATAACAGGGGACACACTGACTGTAGAGCTGGAGCTTAGGATAGCAGGGGACACACTGACTGTAGAGCTGGAGCTTAGGATAACAGGGGACACACTGACTGTAGAGCTGGAGCTTAGGACAGCAGGGGACACACTGACTGTAGGGCTGGAGCTTAGGATAACAGGGGACACACTGACTGTAGAGCTGGAGCTTAGGATAACAGGGGACACACTGACTGTAGAGTTGGAGCTTAGGATAGCAGGGGACACACTGACTGTAGAGCTGGAGCATAGGATAGCAGGGGACACACTGACTGTAGAGCTGGAGCTTAGGATAACAGGGGACACACTGACTGTAGAGCTGGAGCTTAGGATAGCAGGGGACACACTGACTGTAGAGCTGGAGCTTAGGATAGCAGGGGACACACTGACTGTAGAGCTGGAGCTTAGGATAACAGGGGACACACTGACTGTAGAGCTGGAGCTTAGGATAGCAGGGGACACACTGACTGTAGAGCTGGAGCTTAGGATAACAGAGGACACACTGACTGTAGAGCTGGAGCTTAGGATAACAGGGGACACACTGACTGTAGAGCTGGAGCTTAGGATAGCAGGGGACACACTGACTGTAGAGCTGGAGCTTAGGATAACAGGGGACACACTGACTGTAGAGCTGGAGCTTAGGATAACAGGGGACGCACTGACTGTAGAGCTGGAGCTTAGGATAACAGGGGACGCACTGACTGTAGAGCTGGAGCTTAGGATAGCAGGGGACGCACTGACTGTAGAGCTGGAGCTTAGGACAGCAGGGGACACACTGACTGTAGAGCTGGAGCTTAGAATAACAGGGGACACACTGACTGTAGAGCTGGAGCTTAGGATAGCAGGGGACACACTGACTGTAGAGCTGGAGCTTAGGATAGCAGGGGACACACTGACTGTAGAGCTGGAGCTTAGGATAACAGGGGACACACTGACTGTAGAGCTGGAGCTTAGGATAACAGGGGACACACTGACTGTAGAGCTGGAGCTTAGGATAACAGGGGACACACTGACTGTAGAGCTGGAGCTTAGGATAGCAGGGGACACACTGACTGTAGAGCTGGAGCTTAGGACAGCAGGGGACACACTGACTGTAGAGCTGGAGCTTAGGATAGCAGGGGACACACTGACTGTAGAGCTGGAGCTTAGGATAGCAGGGACTCACTGACTGTAGAGCTGGAGCTTAGGATAGCAGGGGACTCACTGACTGTAGAGCTGGAGCTTAGGATAGCAGGGGACTCACTGACTGTAGAGCTGGAGCTTAGGATAACAGGGGACACACTGACTGTAGAGCTGGAGCTTAGGATAACAGGGGACACACTGACTGTAGAGCTGGAGCTTAGGATAGCAGAGGACACACTGACTGTAGAGCTGGAGCTTAGGATAGCAGGGGACACACTGACTGTAGAGCTGGAGCTTAGGATAGCAGGGGACTCACTGACTGTAGAGCTGGAGCTTAGGATAGCAGGGGACTCACTGACTGTAGAGCTGGAGCTTAGGATAGCAGGGGACTCACTGACTGTAGAGCTGGAGCTTAGGATAACAGGGGACACACTGACTGTAGAGCTGGAGCTTAGGATAACAGGGGACACACTGACTGTAGAGCTGGAGCTTAGGATAGCAGGGGACACACTGACTGTAGAGCTTGAGCTTAGGATAGCAGGGGACACACTGACTGTAGAGCTGGAGCTTAGGATAGCAGGGGACACACTGACTGTAGAGCTGGAGCTTAGGATAGCAGAGGACACACTGACTGTAGAGCTGGAGCTTAGGATAGCAGAGGACACACTGACTGTAGAGCTGGAGCTTAGGATAACAGAGGACACACTGACTGTAGAGCTGGAGCTTAGGATAACAGCCAGGGGACACACTGACTGTAGAGCTGGAGCTTAGGATAGCAGGGGACACACTGACTGTAGAGCTGGAGCTTAGGATAGCAGGGGACACACTGACTGTAGAGCTGGAGCTTAGGATAACAGGGGACACACTGACTGTAGAGCTGGAGCTTAGGATAGCAGGGGACACACTGACTGTAGAGCTGGAGCTTAGGATAGCAGGGGACACACTGACTGTAGAGCTGGAGCTTAGGATAGCAGGGGACACACTGACTGTAGAGCTGGAGCTTAGGATAGCAGGGGACACACTGACTGTAGAGCTGGAGCTTAGGATAACAGGGGACACACTGACTGTAGAGCTGGAGCTTAGGATAGCAGGGGACACACTGACTGTAGAGCTGGAGCTTAGGATAGCAGGGGACACACTGACTGTAGAGCTGGAGCTTAGGATAACAGGGGACACACTGACTGTAGAGCTGGAGCTTAGGATAGCAGGGGACACACTGACTGTAGAGCTGGAGCTTAGGATAACAGGGGACACACTGACTGTAGAGCTGGAGCTTAGGACAGCAGGGGACACACTGACTGTAGAGCTGGAGCTTAGGATAGCAGGGGACACACTGACTGTAGAGCTGGAGCTTAGGATAGTAGGGGACACACTGACTGTAGAGCTGGAGCTTAGGATAGCAGGGGACACACTGACTGTAGAGCTGGAGCTTAGGATAGCAGGGGACGCACTGACTGTAGAGCTGGAACTTAGGATAACAGGGGACGCACTGACTGTAGAGCTGGAGCTTAGGATAACAGAGGACACACTGACTGTAGAGCTGGAGCTTAGGATAACAGGGGACACACTGACTGTAGAGCTGGAGCTTAGGATAGCAGGGGACACACTGACTGTAGAGCTGGAGCTTAGGATAGCAGGGGACACACTGACTGTAGAGCTGGAGCTTAGGATAACAGGGGACACACTGACTGTAGAGCTGGAGCTTAGGATAACAGGGGACACACTGACTGTAGAGCTGGAGCTTAGGATAGCAGGGGACACACTGACTGTAGAGCTGGAGCTTAGGATAACAGGGGACACACTGACTGTAGAGCTGGAGCTTAGGATAACAGGGGACACACTGACTGTAGAGCTGGAGCTTAGGATAGCAGGGGACACACTGACTGTAGAGCTGGAGCTTAGGATAGCAGGGGACACACTGACTGTAGAGCTGGAGCTTAGGATAGCAGGGGACACACTGACTGTAGAGCTGGAGCTTAGGATAGCAGGGGACACACTGACTGTAGAGCTGGAGCTTAGGATAACAGGGGACACACTGACTGTAGAGCTGGAGCTTAGGATAGCAGGGGACACACTGACTGTAGAGCTGGAGCTTAGGATAGCAGGGGACACGCTGACTGTAGAGCTGGAGCTTAGGATAACAGGGGACACGCTGACTGTAGAGCTGGAGCTTAGGATAGCAGGGGACACGCTGACTGTAGAGCTGGAGCTTAGGATAACAGGGGACACACTGACTGTAGAGCTGGAGCTTAGGATAGCAGAGGACACACTGACTGTAGAGCTGGAGCTTAGGATAGCAGCAAGGGGACACACTGACTGTAGAGCTGGAGCTTAGGATAACAGGGGACACACTGACTGTAGAGCTGGAGCTTAGGATAGCAGAGGACACACTGACTGTAGAGCTGGAGCTTAGGATAGCAGAGGACACACTGTAGAGCTGGAGCTTAGGATAACAGGGGACACACTGACTGTAGAGCTGGAGCTTAGGATAGCAGGGGACACACTGACTGTAGAGCTGGAGCTTAGGATAACAGGGGACACACTGACTGTAGAGCTGGAGCTTAGGATAGCAGGGGACACACTGACTGTAGAGCTGGAGCTTAGGATAACAGGGGACACACTGACTGTAGAGCTGGAGCTTAGGATAGCAGGGGACACACTGACTGTAGAGCTGGAGCTTAGGATAACAGGGGACACACTGACTGTAGAGCTGGAGCTTAGGATAGCAGGGGACACACTGACTGTAGAGCTGGAGCTTAGGATAGCAGAGGACACACTGACTGTAGAGCTGGAGCTTAGGATAGCAGAGGACACACTGACTGTAGAGCTGGAGCTTAGGATAACAGGGGACACACTGACTGTAGAGCTGGAGCTTAGGATAACAGGGGACACACTGACTGTAGTGCTGGAGCTTAGGATAACAGGGGACACACTGACTGTAGAGCTGGAGCTTAGGATAACAGGGGACACACTGACTGTAGAGCTGGAGCTTAGGATAACAGGGGACACACTGACTGTAGAGCTGGAGCTTAGGATAACAGGGGACACACTGACTGTAGAGCTGGAGCTTAGGATAACAGAGGACACACTGACTGTAGAGCTGGAGCTTAGGATAGCAGGGGACACACTGACTGTAGAGCTGGAGCTTAGGATAGCAGCAAGGGGACACACTGACTGTAGAGCTGGAGCTTAGGATAGCAGGGGACACACTGACTGTAGAGCTGGAGCTTAGGATAACAGGGGACACACTGACTGTAGAGCTGGAGCTTAGGATAACAGGGGACACACTGACTGTAGAGCTGGAGCTTAGGATAGCAGAGGACACACTGACTGTAGAGCTGGAGCTTAGGATAGCAGAGGACACACTGACTGTAGAGCTGGAGCTTAGGATAGCAGAGGACACACTGACTGTAGAGCTGGAGCTTAGGATAGCAGGGGACACACTGACTGTAGAGCTGGAGCTTAGGATAGCAGGGGACACACTGACTGTAGAGCTGGAGCTTAGGATAGCAGGGGACACACTGACTGTAGAGCTGGAGCTTAGGATAGCAGGGGACACACTGACTGTAGAGCTGGAGCTTAGGATAACAGGGGACACACTGACTGTAGAGCTGGAGCTTAGGATAACAGGGGACACACTGACTGTAGAGCTGGAGCTTAGGATAACAGAGGACACACTGACTGTAGAGCTGGAGCTTAGGATAGCAGGGGACACACTGACTGTAGAGCTGGAGCTTAGGATAGCAGCCAGGGGACACACTGACTGTAGAGCTGGAGCTTAGGATAGCAGGGGACACACTGACTGTAGAGCTGGAGCTTAGGATAGCAGGGGACACACTGACTGTAGAGCTGGAGCTTAGGATAGCAGGGGACACACTGACTGTAGAGCTGGAGCTTAGGATAACAGGGGACACACTGACTGTAGAGCTGGAGCTTAGGATAGCAGAGGACACACTGACTGTAGAGCTGGAGCTTAGGATAGCAGAGGACACACTGACTGTAGAGCTGGAGCTTAGGATAGCAGAGGACACACTGACTGTAGAGCTGGAGCTTAGGATAGCAGGGGACACACTGACTGTAGAGCTGGAGCTTAGGATAGCAGGGACTCACTGACTGTAGAGCTGGAGCTTAGGATAGCAGGGGACTCACTGACTGTAGAGCTGGAGCTTAGGATAGCAGGGGACTCACTGACTGTAGAGCTGGAGCTTAGGATAACAGGGGACACACTGACTGTAGAGCTGGAGCTTAGGATAACAGGGGACACACTGACTGTAGAGCTGGAGCTTAGGATAGCAGAGGACACACTGACTGTAGAGCTGGAGCTTAGGATAGCAGGGGACACACTGACTGTAGAGCTGGAGCTTAGGATAGCAGGGGACTCACTGACTGTAGAGCTGGAGCTTAGGATAGCAGGGGACTCACTGACTGTAGAGCTGGAGCTTAGGATAGCAGGGGACTCACTGACTGTAGAGCTGGAGCTTAGGATAACAGGGGACACACTGACTGTAGAGCTGGAGCTTAGGATAGCAAAGGACACACTGACTGTAGAGCTGGAGCTTAGGATAGCAGGGGACACACTGACTGTAGAGCTTGAGCTTAGGATAGCAGGGGACACACTGACTGTAGAGCTGGAGCTTAGGATAGCAGGGGACACACTGACTGTAGAGCTGGAGCTTAGGATAGCAGAGGACACACTGACTGTAGAGCTGGAGCTTAGGATAGCAGAGGACACACTGACTGTAGAGCTGGAGCTTAGGATAACAGAGGACACACTGACTGTAGAGCTGGAGCTTAGGATAGCAGCCAGGGGACACACTGACTGTAGAGCTGGAGCTTAGGATAGCAGGGGACACACTGACTGTAGAGCTGGAGCTTAGGATAGCAGGGGACACACTGACTGTAGAGCTGGAGCTTAGGATAACAGGGGACACACTGACTGTAGAGCTGGAGCTTAGGATAGCAGGGGACACACTGACTGTAGAGCTGGAGCTTAGGATAACAGGGGACACACTGACTGTAGAGCTGGAGCTTAGGACAGCAGGGGACACACTGACTGTAGGGCTGGAGCTTAGGATAACAGGGGACACACTGACTGTAGAGCTGGAGCTTAGGATAACAGGGGACACACTGACTGTAGAGCTGGAGCTTAGGATAGCAGGGGACACACTGACTGTAGAGCTGGAGCATAGGATAGCAGGGGACACACTGACTGTAGAGCTGGAGCTTAGGATAACAGGGGACACACTGACTGTAGAGCTGGAGCTTAGGATAGCAGGGGACACACTGACTGTAGAGCTGGAGCTTAGGATAGCAGGGGACACACTGACTGTAGAGCTGGAGCTTAGGATAACAGGGGACACACTGACTGTAGAGCTGGAGCTTAGGATAGCAGGGGACACACTGACTGTAGAGCTGGAGCTTAGGATAACAGAGGACACACTGACTGTAGAGCTGGAGCTTAGGATAACAGGGGACACACTGACTGTAGAGCTGGAGCTTAGGATAGCAGGGGACACACTGACTGTAGAGCTGGAGCTTAGGATAACAGGGGACACACTGACTGTAGAGCTGGAGCTTAGGATAACAGGGGACGCACTGACTGTAGAGCTGGAGCTTAGGATAACAGGGGACGCACTGACTGTAGAGCTGGAGCTTAGGATAGCAGGGGACGCACTGACTGTAGAGCTGGAGCTTAGGACAGCAGGGGACACACTGACTGTAGAGCTGGAGCTTAGAATAACAGGGGACACACTGACTGTAGAGCTGGAGCTTAGGATAGCAGGGGACACACTGACTGTAGAGCTGGAGCTTAGGATAGCAGGGGACACACTGACTGTAGAGCTGGAGCTTAGGATAACAGGGGACACACTGACTGTAGAGCTGGAGCTTAGGATAACAGGGGACACACTGACTGTAGAGCTGGAGCTTAGGATAACAGGGGACACACTGACTGTAGAGCTGGAGCTTAGGATAGCAGGGGACACACTGACTGTAGAGCTGGAGCTTAGGACAGCAGGGGACACACTGACTGTAGAGCTGGAGCTTAGGATAGCAGGGGACACACTGACTGTAGAGCTGGAGCTTAGGATAGCAGGGACTCACTGACTGTAGAGCTGGAGCTTAGGATAGCAGGGGACTCACTGACTGTAGAGCTGGAGCTTAGGATAGCAGGGGACTCACTGACTGTAGAGCTGGAGCTTAGGATAACAGGGGACACACTGACTGTAGAGCTGGAGCTTAGGATAACAGGGGACACACTGACTGTAGAGCTGGAGCTTAGGATAGCAGAGGACACACTGACTGTAGAGCTGGAGCTTAGGATAGCAGGGGACACACTGACTGTAGAGCTGGAGCTTAGGATAGCAGGGGACTCACTGACTGTAGAGCTGGAGCTTAGGATAGCAGGGGACTCACTGACTGTAGAGCTGGAGCTTAGGATAGCAGGGGACTCACTGACTGTAGAGCTGGAGCTTAGGATAGCAGGGGACTCACTGACTGTAGAGCTGGAGCTTAGGATAACAGGGGACACACTGACTGTAGAGCTGGAGCTTAGGATAACAGGGGACACACTGACTGTAGAGCTGGAGCTTAGGATAGCAGGGGACACACTGACTGTAGAGCTGGAGCTTAGGATAGCAGGGGACACACTGACTGTAGAGCTGGAGCTTAGGATAACAGGGGACACACTGACTGTAGAGCTGGAGCTTAGGATAACAGGGGACACACTGACTGTAGAGCTGGAGCTTAGGATAACAGAGGACACACTGACTGTAGAGCTGGAGCTTAGGATAGCAGGGGACACACTGACTGTAGAGCTGGAGCTTAGGATAGCAGCCAGGGGACACACTGACTGTAGAGCTGGAGCTTAGGATAGCAGGGGACACACTGACTGTAGAGCTGGAGCTTAGGATAGCAGGGGACACACTGACTGTAGAGCTGGAGCTTAGGATAGCAGGGGACACACTGACTGTAGAGCTGGAGCTTAGGATAACAGGGGACACACTGACTGTAGAGCTGGAGCTTAGGATAGCAGAGGACACACTGACTGTAGAGCTGGAGCTTAGGATAGCAGAGGACACACTGACTGTAGAGCTGGAGCTTAGGATAGCAGAGGACACACTGACTGTAGAGCTGGAGCTTAGGATAGCAGGGGACACACTGACTGTAGAGCTGGAGCTTAGGATAGCAGGGACTCACTGACTGTAGAGCTGGAGCTTAGGATAGCAGAGGACACACTGACTGTAGAGCTGGAGCTTAGGATAGCAGGGGACTCACTGACTGTAGAGCTGGAGCTTAGGATAGCAGGGACTCACTGACTGTAGAGCTGGAGCTTAGGATAGCAGGGGACTCACTGACTGTAGAGCTGGAGCTTAGGATAGCAGGGGACTCACTGACTGTAGAGCTGGAGCTTAGGATAACAGGGGACACACTGACTGTAGAGCTGGAGCTTAGGATAACAGGGGACACACTGACTGTAGAGCTGGAGCTTAGGATAGCAGAGGACACACTGACTGTAGAGCTGGAGCTTAGGATAGCAGGGGACACACTGACTGTAGAGCTGGAGCTTAGGATAGCAGGGGACTCACTGACTGTAGAGCTGGAGCTTAGGATAGCAGGGGACTCACTGACTGTAGAGCTGGAGCTTAGGATAGCAGGGGACTCACTGACTGTAGAGCTGGAGCTTAGGATAACAGGGGACACACTGACTGTAGAGCTGGAGCTTAGGATAGCAAAGGACACACTGACTGTAGAGCTGGAGCTTAGGATAGCAGGGGACACACTGACTGTAGAGCTTGAGCTTAGGATAGCAGGGGACACACTGACTGTAGAGCTGGAGCTTAGGATAGCAGGGGACACACTGACTGTAGAGCTGGAGCTTAGGATAGCAGAGGACACACTGACTGTAGAGCTGGAGCTTAGGATAGCAGAGGACACACTGACTGTAGAGCTGGAGCTTAGGATAACAGAGGACACACTGACTGTAGAGCTGGAGCTTAGGATAGCAGCCAGGGGACACACTGACTGTAGAGCTGGAGCTTAGGATAGCAGGGGACACACTGACTGTAGAGCTGGAGCTTAGGATAGCAGGGGACACACTGACTGTAGAGCTGGAGCTTAGGATAACAGGGGACACACTGACTGTAGAGCTGGAGCTTAGGATAGCAGGGGACACACTGACTGTAGAGCTGGAGCTTAGGATAACAGGGGACACACTGACTGTAGAGCTGGAGCTTAGGACAGCAGGGGACACACTGACTGTAGGGCTGGAGCTTAGGATAACAGGGGACACACTGACTGTAGAGCTGGAGCTTAGGATAACAGGGGACACACTGACTGTAGAGCTGGAGCTTAGGATAGCAGGGGACACACTGACTGTAGAGCTGGAGCATAGGATAGCAGGGGACACACTGACTGTAGAGCTGGAGCTTAGGATAACAGGGGACACACTGACTGTAGAGCTGGAGCTTAGGATAGCAGGGGACACACTGACTGTAGAGCTGGAGCTTAGGATAGCAGGGGACACACTGACTGTAGAGCTGGAGCTTAGGATAACAGGGGACACACTGACTGTAGAGCTGGAGCTTAGGATAGCAGGGGACACACTGACTGTAGAGCTGGAGCTTAGGATAACAGAGGACACACTGACTGTAGAGCTGGAGCTTAGGATAACAGGGGACACACTGACTGTAGAGCTGGAGCTTAGGATAGCAGGGGACACACTGACTGTAGAGCTGGAGCTTAGGATAACAGGGGACACACTGACTGTAGAGCTGGAGCTTAGGATAACAGGGGACGCACTGACTGTAGAGCTGGAGCTTAGGATAACAGGGGACGCACTGACTGTAGAGCTGGAGCTTAGGATAGCAGGGGACGCACTGACTGTAGAGCTGGAGCTTAGGACAGCAGGGGACACACTGACTGTAGAGCTGGAGCTTAGAATAACAGGGGACACACTGACTGTAGAGCTGGAGCTTAGGATAGCAGGGGACACACTGACTGTAGAGCTGGAGCTTAGGATAGCAGGGGACACACTGACTGTAGAGCTGGAGCTTAGGATAACAGGGGACACACTGACTGTAGAGCTGGAGCTTAGGATAACAGGGGACACACTGACTGTAGAGCTGGAGCTTAGGATAACAGGGGACACACTGACTGTAGAGCTGGAGCTTAGGATAGCAGGGGACACACTGACTGTAGAGCTGGAGCTTAGGACAGCAGGGGACACACTGACTGTAGAGCTGGAGCTTAGGATAGCAGGGGACACACTGACTGTAGAGCTGGAGCTTAGGATAGCAGGGACTCACTGACTGTAGAGCTGGAGCTTAGGATAGCAGGGGACTCACTGACTGTAGAGCTGGAGCTTAGGATAGCAGGGGACTCACTGACTGTAGAGCTGGAGCTTAGGATAACAGGGGACACACTGACTGTAGAGCTGGAGCTTAGGATAACAGGGGACACACTGACTGTAGAGCTGGAGCTTAGGATAGCAGAGGACACACTGACTGTAGAGCTGGAGCTTAGGATAGCAGGGGACACACTGACTGTAGAGCTGGAGCTTAGGATAGCAGGGGACTCACTGACTGTAGAGCTGGAGCTTAGGATAGCAGGGGACTCACTGACTGTAGAGCTGGAGCTTAGGATAGCAGGGGACTCACTGACTGTAGAGCTGGAGCTTAGGATAGCAGGGGACTCACTGACTGTAGAGCTGGAGCTTAGGATAGCAGGGGACTCACTGACTGTAGAGCTGGAGCTTAGGATAACAGGGGACACACTGACTGTAGAGCTGGAGCTTAGGATAACAGGGGACACACTGACTGTAGAGCTGGACACACTGACTGTAGAGCTGGAGCTTAGGATAACAGGGGACACACTGATTGTAGAGCTGGAGCTTAGGATAGCAGGGGACACACTGACTGTAGAGCTGGAGCTTAGGATAACAGGGGACACACTGACTGTAGAGCTGGAGCTTAGGATAACAGGGGACGCACTGACTGTAGAGCTGGAGCTTAGGATAACAGGGGACGCACTGACTGTAGAGCTGGAGCTTAGGATAGCAGGGGACGCACTGACTGTAGAGCTGGAGCTTAGGACAGCAGGGGACACACTGACTGTAGAGCTGGAGCTTAGAATAACAGGGGACACACTGACTGTAGAGCTGGAGCTTAGGATAGCAGGGGACACACTGACTGTAGAGCTGGAGCTTAGGATAGCAGGGGACACACTGACTGTAGAGCTGGAGCTTAGGATAACAGGGGACACACTGACTGTAGAGCTGGAGCTTAGGATAACAGGGGACACACTGACTGTAGAGCTGGAGCTTAGGATAACAGGGGACACACTGACTGTAGAGCTGGAGCTTAGGATAGCAGGGGACACACTGACTGTAGAGCTGGAGCTTAGGACAGCAGGGGACACACTGACTAGAGCTGGAGCTTAGGATAGCAGGGGACACACTGACTGTAGAGCTGGAGCTTAGGATAGCAGGGGACACACTGACTGTAGAGCTGGAGCTTAGGATAACAGGGGACACACTGACTGTAGAGCTGGAGCTTAGGATAGCAGGGGACACACTGACTGTAGAGCTGGAGCTTAGGATAGCAGGGGACACACTGACTGTAGAGCTGGAGCTTAGGATAACAGGGGACACACTGACTGTAGAGCTGGAGCTTAGGATAGCAGGGGACACACTGAATGTAGAGCTGGAGCTTAGGAAAACAGGGGACACACTGACTGTAGAGCTGGAGCTTAGGACAGCAGGGGACACACTGACTGTAGAGCTGGAGCTTAGGATAGCAGGGGACACACTGACTGTAGAGCTGGAGCTTAGGATAGCAGGGGACACACTGACTGTAGAGCTGGAGCTTAGGATAGCAGGGGACGCACTGACTGTAGAGCTGGAGCTTAGGATAGCAGGGGACGCACTGACTGTAGAGCTGGAGCTTAGGATAACAGGGGACGCACTGACTGTAGAGCTGGAGCTTAGGATAACAGAGGACACACTGACTGTAGAGCTGGAGCTTAGGATAACAGGGGACACACTGACTGTAGAGCTGGAGCTTAGGATAGCAGGGGACACACTGACTGTAGAGCTGGAGCTTAGGATAGCAGGGGACACACTGACTGTAGAGCTGGAGCTTAGGATAACAGGGGACACACTGACTGTAGAGCTGGAGCTTAGGATAGCAGGGGACACACTGACTGTAGAGCTGGAGCTTAGGATAACAGGGGACACACTGACTGTAGAGCTGGAGCTTAGGATAACAGGGGACACACTGACTGTAGAGCTGGAGCTTAGGATAGCAGGGGACACTCTGACTGTAGAGCTGGAGCTTAGGATAGCAGGGGACACACTGACTGTAGAGCTGGAGCTTAGGATAGCAGGGGACACACTGACTGTAGAGCTGGAGCTTAGGATAGCAGGGGACACACTGACTGTAGAGCTGGAGCTTAGGATAACAGGGGACACGCTGACTGTAGAGCTGGAGCTTAGGATAGCAGGGGACACGCTGACTGTAGAGCTGGAGCTTAGGATAGCAGGGGACACGCTGACTGTAGAGCTGGAGCTTAGGATAACAGGGGACACGCTGACTGTAGAGCTGGAGCTTAGGATAACAGGGGACACACTGACTGTAGAGCTGGAGCTTAGGATAACAGGGGACACACTGACTGTAGAGCTGGAGCTTAGGATAACAGGGGACACACTGACTGTAGAGCTGGAGCTTAGGATAACAGGGGACACACTGACTGTAGAGCTGGAGCTTAGGATAACAGGGGACACACTGACTGTAGAGCTGGAGCTTAGGATAACAGGGGACACACTGACTGTAAAGCTGGAGCTTAGGATAACAGGGGACACACTGACTGTAGAGCTGGAGCTTAGGATAACAGGGGACACACTGACTGTAGAGCTGGAGCTTAGGATAGCAGGGGACACACTGACTGTAGAGCTGGAGCTTAGGATAGCAGGGGACACACTGACTGTAGAGCTGGAGCTTAGGATAACAGAGGACACACTGACTGTAGAGCTGGAGCTTAGGATAGCAGGGGACACACTGACTGTAGAGCTGGAGCTTAGGATAGCAGCCAGGGGACACACTGACTGTAGAGCTGGAGCTTAGGATAGCAGGGGACACACTGACTGTAGAGCTGGAGCTTAGGATAGCAGGGGACACACTGACTGTAGAGCTGGAGCTTAGGATAACAGGGGACACACTGACTGTAGAGCTGGAGCTTAGGATAACAGGGGACACACTGACTGTAGAGCTGGAGCTTAGGATAGCAGAGGACACACTGACTGTAGAGCTGGAGCTTAGGATAACAGGGGACACACTGACTGTAGAGCTGGAGCTTAGGATAACAGGGGACACACTGACTAGAGCTGGAGCTTAGGATAGCAGAGGACACACTGACTGTAGAGCTGGAGCTTAGGATAGCAGAGGACACACTGACTGTAGAGCTGGAGCTTAGGATAGCAGAGGACACACTGACTGTAGAGCTGGAGCTTAGGATAGCAGAGGACACACTGACTGTAGAGCTGGAGCTTAGGATAACAGGGGACACACTGACTGTAGAGCTGGAGCTTAGGATAGCAGGGGACACACTGACTGTAGAGCTGGAGCTTAGGATAGCAGGGGACACACTGTAGAGCTGGAGCTTAGGATAGCAGGGGACACACTGACTGTAGAGCTGGAGCTTAGGATAGCAGGGGACACACTGACTGTAGAGCTGGAGCTTAGGATAGCAGGGGACACACTGACTGTAGAGCTGGAGCTTAGGATAACAGGGGACACACTGACTGTAGAGCTGGAGCTTAGGATAACGGGACACACTGACTGTAGAGCTGGAGCTTAGGATAGCAGGGGACACACTGACTGTAGAGCTGGAGCTTAGGATAGCAGGGGACACACTGACTGTAGAGCTGGAGCTTAGGATAACAGGGGACACACTGACTGTAGAGCTGGAGCTTAGGATAACGGGACACACTGACTGTAGAGCTGGAGCTTAGGATAACAGGGGACGCACTGACTGTAGAGCTGGAGCTTAGGATAGCAGGGGACGCACTGACTGTAGAGCTGGAGCTTAGGACAGCAGGGGACACACTGACTGTAGAGCTGGAGCTTAGAATAACAGGGGACACACTGACTGTAGAGCTGGAGCTTAGGATAGCAGGGGACACACTGACTGTAGAGCTGGAGCTTAGGATAGCAGGGGACACACTGACTGTAGAGCTGGAGCTTAGGATAACAGGGGACACACTGACTGTAGAGCTGGAGCTTAGGATAACAGGGGACACACTGACTGTAGAGCTGGAGCTTAGGATAACAGGGGACACACTGACTGTAGAGCTGGAGCTTAGGATAGCAGGGGACACACTGACTGTAGAGCTGGAGCTTAGGACAGCAGGGGACACACTGACTGTAGAGCTGGAGCTTAGGATAGCAGGGGACACACTGACTGTAGAGCTGGAGCTTAGGATAGCAGGGACTCACTGACTGTAGAGCTGGAGCTTAGGATAGCAGGGGACTCACTGACTGTAGAGCTGGAGCTTAGGATAGCAGGGGACTCACTGACTGTAGAGCTGGAGCTTAGGATAACAGGGGACACACTGACTGTAGAGCTGGAGCTTAGGATAACAGGGGACACACTGACTGTAGAGCTGGAGCTTAGGATAGCAGAGGACACACTGACTGTAGAGCTGGAGCTTAGGATAGCAGGGGACACACTGACTGTAGAGCTGGAGCTTAGGATAGCAGGGGACTCACTGACTGTAGAGCTGGAGCTTAGGATAGCAGGGGACTCACTGACTGTAGAGCTGGAGCTTAGGATAGCAGGGGACTCACTGACTGTAGAGCTGGAGCTTAGGATAGCAGGGGACTCACTGACTGTAGAGCTGGAGCTTAGGATAGCAGGGGACTCACTGACTGTAGAGCTGGAGCTTAGGATAACAGGGGACACACTGACTGTAGAGCTGGAGCTTAGGATAACAGGGGACACACTGACTGTAGAGCTGGACACACTGACTGTAGAGCTGGAGCTTAGGATAACAGGGGACACACTGATTGTAGAGCTGGAGCTTAGGATAGCAGGGGACACACTGACTGTAGAGCTGGAGCTTAGGATAACAGGGGACACACTGACTGTAGAGCTGGAGCTTAGGATAACAGGGGACGCACTGACTGTAGAGCTGGAGCTTAGGATAACAGGGGACGCACTGACTGTAGAGCTGGAGCTTAGGATAGCAGGGGACGCACTGACTGTAGAGCTGGAGCTTAGGACAGCAGGGGACACACTGACTGTAGAGCTGGAGCTTAGAATAACAGGGGACACACTGACTGTAGAGCTGGAGCTTAGGATAGCAGGGGACACACTGACTGTAGAGCTGGAGCTTAGGATAGCAGGGGACACACTGACTGTAGAGCTGGAGCTTAGGATAACAGGGGACACACTGACTGTAGAGCTGGAGCTTAGGATAACAGGGGACACACTGACTGTAGAGCTGGAGCTTAGGATAACAGGGGACACACTGACTGTAGAGCTGGAGCTTAGGATAGCAGGGGACACACTGACTGTAGAGCTGGAGCTTAGGACAGCAGGGGACACACTGACTAGAGCTGGAGCTTAGGATAGCAGGGGACACACTGACTGTAGAGCTGGAGCTTAGGATAGCAGGGGACACACTGACTGTAGAGCTGGAGCTTAGGATAACAGGGGACACACTGACTGTAGAGCTGGAGCTTAGGATAGCAGGGGACACACTGACTGTAGAGCTGGAGCTTAGGATAGCAGGGGGGACACTGACTGTAGAGCTGGAGCTTAGGATAACAGGGGACACACTGACTGTAGAGCTGGAGCTTAGGATAGCAGGGGACACACTGAATGTAGAGCTGGAGCTTAGGAAAACAGGGGACACACTGACTGTAGAGCTGGAGCTTAGGACAGCAGGGGACACACTGACTGTAGAGCTGGAGCTTAGGATAGCAGGGGACACACTGACTGTAGAGCTGGAGCTTAGGATAGCAGGGGACACACTGACTGTAGAGCTGGAGCTTAGGATAGCAGGGGACGCACTGACTGTAGAGCTGGAGCTTAGGATAGCAGGGGACGCACTGACTGTAGAGCTGGAGCTTAGGATAACAGGGGACGCACTGACTGTAGAGCTGGAGCTTAGGATAACAGAGGACACACTGACTGTAGAGCTGGAGCTTAGGATAACAGGGGACACACTGACTGTAGAGCTGGAGCTTAGGATAGCAGGGGACACACTGACTGTAGAGCTGGAGCTTAGGATAGCAGGGGACACACTGACTGTAGAGCTGGAGCTTAGGATAACAGGGGACACACTGACTAGAGCTGGAGCTTAGGATAGCAGGGGACACACTGACTGTAGAGCTGGAGCTTAGGATAACAGGGGACACACTGACTGTAGAGCTGGAGCTTAGGATAACAGGGGACACACTGACTGTAGAGCTGGAGCTTAGGATAGCAGGGGACACTCTGACTGTAGAGCTGGAGCTTAGGATAGCAGGGGACACACTGACTGTAGAGCTGGAGCTTAGGATAGCAGGGGACACACTGACTGTAGAGCTGGAGCTTAGGATAGCAGGGGACACACTGACTGTAGAGCTGGAGCTTAGGATAACAGGGGACACGCTGACTGTAGAGCTGGAGCTTAGGATAGCAGGGGACACGCTGACTGTAGAGCTGGAGCTTAGGATAGCAGGGGACACGCTGACTGTAGAGCTGGAGCTTAGGATAACAGGGGACACGCTGACTGTAGAGCTGGAGCTTAGGATAACAGGGGACACACTGACTGTAGAGCTGGAGCTTAGGATAACAGGGGACACACTGACTGTAGAGCTGGAGCTTAGGATAACAGGGGACACACTGACTGTAGAGCTGGAGCTTAGGATAACAGGGGACACACTGACTGTAGAGCTGGAGCTTAGGATAACAGGGGACACACTGACTGTAGAGCTGGAGCTTAGGATAACAGGGGACACACTGACTGTAAAGCTGGAGCTTAGGATAACAGGGGACACACTGACTGTAGAGCTGGAGCTTAGGATAACAGGGGACACACTGACTGTAGAGCTGGAGCTTAGGATAGCAGGGGACACACTGACTGTAGAGCTGGAGCTTAGGATAGCAGGGGACACACTGACTGTAGAGCTGGAGCTTAGGATAACAGAGGACACACTGACTGTAGAGCTGGAGCTTAGGATAGCAGGGGACACACTGACTGTAGAGCTGGAGCTTAGGATAGCAGCCAGGGGACACACTGACTGTAGAGCTGGAGCTTAGGATAGCAGGGGACACACTGACTGTAGAGCTGGAGCTTAGGATAGCAGGGGACACACTGACTGTAGAGCTGGAGCTTAGGATAACAGGGGACACACTGACTGTAGAGCTGGAGCTTAGGATAACAGGGGACACACTGACTGTAGAGCTGGAGCTTAGGATAGCAGAGGACACACTGACTGTAGAGCTGGAGCTTAGGATAACAGGGGACACACTGACTGTAGAGCTGGAGCTTAGGATAACAGGGGACACACTGACTAGAGCTGGAGCTTAGGATAGCAGAGGACACACTGACTGTAGAGCTGGAGCTTAGGATAGCAGAGGACACACTGACTGTAGAGCTGGAGCTTAGGATAGCAGAGGACACACTGACTGTAGAGCTGGAGCTTAGGATAGCAGAGGACACACTGACTGTAGAGCTGGAGCTTAGGATAACAGGGGACACACTGACTGTAGAGCTGGAGCTTAGGATAGCAGGGGACACACTGACTGTAGAGCTGGAGCTTAGGATAGCAGGGGACACACTGTAGAGCTGGAGCTTAGGATAGCAGGGGACACACTGACTGTAGAGCTGGAGCTTAGGATAGCAGGGGACACACTGACTGTAGAGCTGGAGCTTAGGATAGCAGGGGACACACTGACTGTAGAGCTGGAGCTTAGGATAACAGGGGACACACTGACTGTAGAGCTGGAGCTTAGGATAACGGGACACACTGACTGTAGAGCTGGAGCTTAGGATAGCAGGGGACACACTGACTGTAGAGCTGGAGCTTAGGATAGCAGGGGACACACTGACTGTAGAGCTGGAGCTTAGGATAACAGGGGACACACTGACTGTAGAGCTGGAGCTTAGGATAACGGGACACACTGACTGTAGAGCTGGAGCTTAGGATAGCAGGGGACACACTGACTGTGTGAGGAACGTCCCCACAGTCATCCAGCAGCCCTTCTGTACTGGAGCGTCTATCCTCCCTGTCTGTAGAAGATGGCCGCCGTCTCCTACAGCACAAGCAAGTCACTGCCTCAGTGTGTCCGGCTCCTGCGCTCCGGAAAGCGCTTCGCGGTCCTGGGGAAGGCGCACAGACGCAGCTCCACTAGTCAAACGCCATTTTCAGTACCTCCGGTGCCACTGGGGAAAGGAGGGGGGGGGGGGGGGGGGGGGGGGCGGCTTTTAGGAGTGGGAAGGCCACAACCCGCAGGGACAAGGAAACTCGTCCCCCGGCTCTGTGACCCAGACCACCCTGTTGTAGGCGCATTGGCTGACTGGGGAATGGAATTCAGGTGCTCGGAGAAGCAGGGGGAAATAAGCTCCTTTATAATTGAGTCCCGAAGGAGCCCCTGCACAGCACATCCTCTCAGGTCGCCAGCCAAGCCCCGCCCCAATCCCTGAGTATTATACAGTGTGACCTGGTGCAGAGATCACCGAGTATTATAGTGTGACCTGGTGCAGAGATCAGAGTATTATACAATGTAACCTGGTGCAGAGATCACCGAGTATTATACAGTGTGACCTGGTGCAGAGATCACTGAGTATTATAGTGTGACCTGGTGCAGAGATCCCTGAGTATTATACAGTGTAATCTGGTGCAGAGATCACTGAGTATTATACACTGTAACCTGGTGCAGAGATCACTGAGTATTATACAGAGTAACCTGGTGCAGAGATCACAGAGTATTATACAGTGTAACCTGGTGCAGAGATCACTGAGTATTATACAGTGTAACCTGGTGCAGAGATCACTGAGTATTATACAGTGTGACCTGGTGCAGAGATCACAGAGTACTATACACTGTGACCAGGTGCAGAGATCACTCAGTATTATAGTGTGACCTGGTGCAGAGATCACAGAGTATTATAGTGTGACCTGGTGCAGAGATCCCCGAGTATTATACAGTGTGACCTGGTGCAGAGATCCCCGAGTATTATACAGTGTGACCTGGTGCAGAGATCCCCGAGTATTATACAGTGTGACCTGGTGCAGAGATCACTCAGTATTATAGTGTGACCTGGTGCAGAGATCACAGAGTATTATAGTGTGACCTGGTGCAGAGATCACAGAGTATTATAGTGTGACCTGGTGCAGAGATCACAGAGTATTATAGTGGGACCTGGTGCAGAGATCACAGAGTATTATAGTGTGACCTGGTGCAGAGATCACAGAGTATTATAGTGTGACCTGGTGCAGAGATCCCCGAGTATTATACAGTGTGACCTGGTGCAGAGATCCCCGAGTATTATACAGTGTGACCTGGTGCAGAGATCCCCGAGTATTATACAGTGTGACCTGGTGCAGAGATCACCGAGTACTATACACTGTGACCTGGTGCAGAGATCACTGAGTATTATAGTGTGACCTGGTGCAGAGATCCCCGAGTATTATACAGTGTGACCTGGTGCAGAGATCCCCGAGTATTATACAGTGTGACCTGGTGCAGAGATCACAGAGTATTATACAGTGTGACCTGGTGCAGAGATCCCCGAGTATTATACAGTGTAACCTGGTGCAGAGATCACTGAGTATTATACAGTGTGACCTGGTGCAGAGATCACTGTGTATTATACAGTGTGACCTGGTGCAGAGATCACTGTGTATTATACAGTGTGACCTGGTGCAGAGATCACTGAGTATTATAGTGTGACCTGGTGCAGAGATCACTGAGTATTATAGTGTGACCTGGTGCAGAGATCCCCGAGTATTATACAGTGTGACCTGGTGCAGAGATCACAGAGTATTATACAGTGTGACCTGGTGCAGAGATCCCCGAGTATTATACAGTGTAACCTGGTGCAGAGATCACTGAGTATTATAGTGTGACCTGGTGCAGAGATCACTGAGTACTATAGTGTGACCTGGTGCAGAGATCACTGAGTATTATAGTGTGACCTGGTGCAGAGATCACAGAGTATTATAGTGTGACCTGGTGCAGAGATCACAGAGTATTATACAGTGTGACCTGGTGCAGAGATCACCGAGTATTATACAGTGTAACCTGGTGCAGAGATCACCGAGTATTATAGTGTGACCTGGTGCAGAGATCACTGAGTATTATAGTGTGACCTGGTGCAGAGATCCCCGAGTATTATACAGTGTGACCTGGTGCAGAGATCACAGAGTATTATACACTGTAACCTGGTGCAGAGATCCCCGAGTATTATACAGTGTGACCTGGTGCAGAGATCACAGAGTATTATAGTGTGACCTGGTGCAGAGATCACAGAGTATTATAGTGTGACCTGGTGCAGAGATCACAGAGTGTTATACAGTGTAACCTGGTGCAGCGATCACCGAGTATTATACAGTGTGACCTGGTGTAGAGATCACAGAGTATTATACACTGTAACCTGGTGCAGAGATCACTGAGTATTATACAGTGTAACCTGGTGCAGAGATCACTGAGTATTATAGTGTGACCTGGTGCAGAGATCACAGAGTATTATACAGTGTGACCTGGTGCAGAGATCCCCGAGTATTATAGTGTGACCTGGTGCAGAGATCACTGAGTATTATACACTGTAACCTGGTGCAGAGATCACAGAGTATTATACAGTGTGACCTGGTGCAGAGATCCCCGAGTATTATAGTGTGACCTGGTGCAGAGATCACAGAGTATTATACACTGTAACCTGGTGCAGAGATCACAGAGTATTATACAGTGTGACCTGGTGCAGAGATCACTCAGTATTATAGTGTGACCTGGTGCAGAGATCACAGAGTATTATACAGTGTGACCTAGTGCAGAGATCCCCGAGTATTATACAGTGTGACCTGGTGCAGAGATCCCCGAGTATTATACAGTGTGACCTGGTGCAGAGATCACTCAGTATTATAGTGTGACCTGGTGCAGAGCTCACAGAGTATTATACAGTGTGACCTGGTGCAGAGATCCCCGAGTATTATACAGTGTGACCTGGTGCAGAGATCCCCGAGTATTATACAGTGTGACCTGGTGCAGAGATCACTCAGTATTATAGTGTGACCTGGTGCAGAGATCACAGAGTATTATAGTGTGACCTGGTGCAGAGATCACAGAGTATTATACAGTGAGACCTGGTGCAGAGATCACCGAGTATTATACAGTGTAACCTGGTGCAGAGATCACCGAGTATTATAGTGTGACCTGGTGCAGAGATCACAGAGTATTATAGTGTGACCTGGTGCAGAGATCACAGAGTATTATAGTGTGACCTGGTGCAGAGATCACAGAGTATTATAGTGTGACCTGGTGCAGAGATCACAGAGTATTATACAGTGTAACCTGGTGCAGAGATCCCAAAGTATTATACAGTGTGACCTGGTGCAGAGATCCCCGAGTATTATACAGTGTGACCTGGTGCAGAGATCACGGAGTATTATAGTGTGACCTGGTGCAGAGATCACAGAGTATTATAGTGTGACCTGGTGCAGAGATCACAGAGTATTATAGTGTGACCTGGTGCAGAGATCACAGAGTATTATACAGTGTGACCTGGTGCAGAGATCACCGAGTATTATACAGTGTAACCTGGTGCAGAGATCACCGAGTATTATAGTGTGACCTGGTGCAGAGATCACTGAGTATTATAGTGTGACCTGGTGCAGAGATCCCCAAGTATTATACAGTGTGACCTGGTGCAGAGATCACAGAGTATTATACACTGTAACCTGGTGCAGAGATCCCCGAGTATTATACAGTGTGACCTGGTGCAGAGATCACAGAGTATTATAGTGTGACCTGGTGCAGAGATCACAGAGTATTATACAGTGTAACCTGGTGCAGCGATCACCGAGTATTATACAGTGTGACCTGGTGTAGAGATCACAGAGTATTATACACTGTAACCTGGTGCAGAGATCACTGAGTATTATACAGTGTAACCTGGTGCAGAGATCACTGAGTATTATAGTGTGACCTGGTGCAGAGATCACAGAGTATTATACAGTGTGACCTGGTGCAGAGATCACAGAGTATTATACAGTGTGACCTGGTGCAGAGATCCCCGAGTATTATACAGTGTAACCTGGTGCAGAGATCACAGAGTATTATACAGTGTGACCTGGTGCAGAGATCACTCAGTATTATAGTGTGACCTGGTGCAGAGATCACAGAGTATTATACAGTGTGACCTAGTGCAGAGATCCCCGAGTATTATACAGTGTGACCTGGTGCAGAGATCCCTGAGTATTATACAGTGTGACCTGGTGCAGAGATCACTCAGTATTATAGTGTGACCTGGTGCAGAGCTCACAGAGTATTATACAGTGTGACCTGGTGCAGAGCTCACAGAGTATTATACAGTGTGACCTGGTGCAGAGATCCCCGAGTATTATACAGTGTGACCTGGTGCAGAGATCCCCGAGTATTATACAGTGTGACCTGGTGCAGAGATCACTCAGTATTATAGTGTGACCTGGTGCAGAGATCACAGAGTATTATAGTGTGACCTGGTGCAGAGATCACAGAGTATTATAGTGTGACCTGGTGCAGAGATCACAGAGTATTATAGTGGGACCTGGTGCAGAGATCACAGAGTATTATAGTGTGACCTGGTGCAGAGATCACAGAGTATTATAGTGTGACCTGGTGCAGAGATCACAGAGTATTATACAGTGTGACCTGGTGCAGAGATCACTCAGTATTATAGTGTGACCTGGTGCAGAGCTCACAGAGTATTATACAGTGTGACCTGGTGCAGAGCTCACAGAGTATTATACAGTGTGACCTGGTGCAGAGATCCCCGAGTATTATACAGTGTGACCTGGTGCAGAGATCCCCGAGTATTATACAGTGTGACCTGGTGCAGAGATCACTCAGTATTATAGTGTGACCTGGTGCAGAGATCACAGAGTATTATAGTGTGACCTGGTGCAGAGATCACAGAGTATTATAGTGTGACCTGGTGCAGAGATCACAGAGTATTATAGTGGGACCTGGTGCAGAGATCACAGAGTATTATAGTGTGACCTGGTGCAGAGATCACAGAGTATTATAGTGTGACCTGGTGCAGAGATCACAGAGTATTATACAGTGTGACCTGGTGCAGAGATCACCGAGTATTATACAGTGTAACCTGGTGCAGAGATCACCGAGTATTATAGTGTGACCTGGTGCAGAGATCCCCGAGTATTATACAGTGTGACCTGGTGCAGAGATCACAGAGTATTATACACTGTAACCTGGTGCAGAGATCACGGAGTATTATAGTGTGACCTGGTGCAGAGATCACAGAGTATTATACAGTGTAACCTGGTGCAGAGATCCCAGAGTATTATACAGTGTGACCTGGTGCAGAGATCACGGAGTATTATAGTGTGACCTGGTGCAGAGATCACAGAGTATTATACACTGTAACCTGGTGCAGAGATCACAGAGTATTATACAGTGTAACTTGGTGCAGAGATCCCTGAGTATTATACAGTGTAACCTGGTGCAGAGATCCCTGAGTATTATACAGTGTAACCTGGTGCAGAGATCCCTGAGTATTATACAGTGTAACCTGGTGCAGAGATCACAGAGTATTACACAGTGTAACCTGTGCAGAGATTCCCGAGTATTATACAGTGTGACCTGGTGCAGAGATCACAGAGTATTATACACTGTAACCTGGTGCAGAGATCACTGAGTATTATACAGTGTAACCTGGTGCAGAGATCACTGAGTATTATAGTGTGACCTGGTGCAGAGATCACAGAGTATTATACAGTGTGACCTGGTGCAGAGATCCCCGAGTATTATACAGTGTGACCTGGTGCAGAGATCACCGTATTATACAGTGTAACCTGGTGCAGAGATCACTCAGTATTATAGTGTGACCTGGTGCAGAGATCACAGAGTATTATACAGTGTGACCTAGTGCAGAGATCCCCGAGTATTATACAGTGTGACCTGGTGCAGAGATCCCCGAGTATTATACAGTGTGACCTGGTGCAGAGATCACTCAGTATTATAGTGTGACCTGGTGCAGAGCTCACAGAGTATTATACAGTGTGACCTGGTGCAGAGATCCCCGAGTATTATACAGTGTGACCTGGTGCAGAGATCCCCGAGTATTATACAGTGTGACCTGGTGCAGAGATCCCCGAGTATTATACAGTGTGACCTGGTGCAGAGATCACTCAGTATTATAGTGTGACCTGGTGCAGAGATCACAGAGTATTATAGTGTGACCTGGTGCAGAGATCACAGAGTATTACACAGTGTGACCTGGTGCAGAGATCACCGAGTATTATACAGTGTAACCTGGTGCAGAGATCACAGAGTATTATAGTGTGACCTGGTGCAGAGATCACAGAGTATTATAGTGTGACCTGGTGCAGAGATCACAGAGTATTATACAGTGTAACCTGGTGCAGCGATCACCGAGTATTATACAGTGTGACCTGGTGTAGAGATCACAGAGTATTATACACTGTAACCTGGTGCAGAGATCACTGAGTATTATACAGTGTAACCTGGTGCAGAGATCACTGAGTATTATAGTGTGACCTGGTGCAGAGATCCCAGAGTATTATACAGTGTGACCTGGTGCAGAGATCCCAGAGTATTATACAGTGTGACCTGGTGCAGAGATCCCCGAGTATTATACAGTGTGACCTGGTGCAGAGATCACGGAGTATTATAGTGTGACCTGGTGCAGAGATCCCCGAGTATTATACAGTGTGACCTGGTGCAGAGATCACGGAGTATTATAGTGTGACCTGGTGCAGAGATCACAAAGTATTATAGTGTGACCTGGTGCAGAGATCACAGAGTATTATAGTGTGACCTGGTGCAGAGATCACAGAGTATTATAGTGTGACCTGGTGCAGAGATCACAGAGTATTATAGTGTGACCTGGTGCAGAGATCACAGAGTATTATAGTGTGACCTGGTGCAGAGATCACAGAGTATTATAGTGTGACCTGGTGCAGAGATCACAGAGTATTATAGTGTGACCTGGTGCAGAGATCACAGAGTATTATAGTGTGACCTGGTGCAGAGATCACAGAGTATTATAGTGTGACCTGGTGCAGAGATCACAGAGTATTATAGTGTGACCTGGTGCAGAGATCCCCGAGTATTATACAGTGTGACCTGGTGCAGAGATCACAGAGTATTATACAGTGTGACCTGGTGCAGAGATCCCCGAGTATTATACAGTGTGACCTGGTGCAGAGATCACAGAGTATTATAGTGTGACCTGGTGCAGAGATCACCGAGTATTATACAGTGTGACCTGGTGCAGAGATCACGGAGTATTATAGTGTGACCTGGTGCAGAGATCACAAAGTATTATAGTGTGACCTGGTGCAGAGATCACAGAGTATTATAGTGTGACCTGGTGCAGAGATCACAGAGTATTATACACTGTAACCTGGTGCAGAGATCACTGAGTATTATACAGTGTAACCTGGTGCAGAGATCACTGAGTATTATAGTGTGACCTGGTGCAGAGATCCCAGAGTATTATACAGTGTGACCTGGTGCAGAGATCCCCGAGTATTATACAGTGTGACCTGGTGCAGAGATCACGGAGTATTATAGTGTGACCTGGTGCAGAGATCCCCGAGTATTATACAGTGTGACCTGGTGCAGAGATCACGGAGTATTATAGTGTGACCTGGTGCAGAGATCACAAAGTATTATAGTGTGACCTGGTGCAGAGATCACTGAGTATTATACAGTGTAACCTGGTGCAGAGATCACTGAGTATTATAGTGTGACCTGGTGCAGAGATCACAGAGTATTATACAGTGTGACCTGGTGCAGAGATCCCCGAGTATTATAGTGCGACCTGGTGCAGAGATCACTGAGTATTATAGTGTGACCTGGTGCAGAGATCACAGAGTATTATACAGTGTAACCTGGTGCAGAGATCACAGAGTATTATACAGTGTGACCTGGTGCAGAGATCACTCAGTATTATAGTGTGACCTGGTGCAGAGATCACAGAGTATTATACAGTGTGACCTAGTGCAGAGATCCCCGAGTATTATACAGTGTGACCTGGTGCAGAGATCACCGAGTATTATACAGTGTAACCTGGTGCAGAGATCACCGAGTATTATAGTGTGACCTGGTGCAGAGATCACAGAGTATTATACAGTGTAACCTGGTGCAGCGATCACCGAGTATTATACAGTGTGACCTGGTGTAGAGATCACAGAGTATTATACACTGTAACCTGGTGCAGAGATCACTGAGTATTATACAGTGTAACCTGGTGCAGAGATCACTGAGTATTATAGTGTGACCTGGTGCAGAGATCCCAGAGTATTATACAGTGTGACCTGGTGCAGAGATCCCCGAGTATTATACAGTGTGACCTGGTGCAGAGATCACGGAGTATTATAGTGTGACCTGGTGCAGAGATCCCCGAGTATTATAGTGTGACCTGGTGCAGAGATCCCCGAGTATTATACAGTGTGACCTGGTGCAGAGATCACGGAGTATTATAGTGTGACCTGGTGCAGAGATCACAAAGTATTATAGTGTGACCTGGTGCAGAGATCACAGAGTATTATAGTGTGACCTGGTGCAGAGATCACAGAGTATTATAGTGTGACCTGGTGCAGAGATCACAGAGTATTATAGTGTGACCTGGTGCAGAGATCACAGAGTATTATAGTGTGACCTGGTGCAGAGATCACAGAGTATTATAGTGTGACCTGGTGCAGAGATCACAGAGTATTATAGTGTGACCTGGTGCAGAGATCACAGAGTATTATAGTGTGACCTGGTGCAGAGATCACAGAGTATTATAGTGTGACCTGGTGCAGAGATCACAGAGTATTATAGTGTGACCTGGTGCAGAGATCACAGAGTATTATAGTGTGACCTGGTGCAGAGATCACTCAGTATTATAGTGTGACCTGGTGCAGAGATCACAGAGTATTATAGTGTGACCTGGTGCAGAGATCACAGAGTAGTATAGTGTGACCTGGTGCAGAGATCACAGAGTATTATAGTGTGACCTGGTGCAGAGATCACAGAGTATTATAGTGTGACCTGGTGCAGAGATCACAGAGTATTATACAGTGTGACCTGGTGCAGAGATCACCGAGTATTATACAGTGTAACCTGGTGCAGAGATCACCGAGTATTATAGTGTGACCTGGTGCAGAGATCACTGAGTATTATAGTGTGACCTGGTGCAGAGATCCCCGAGTATTATACAGTGTGACCTGGTGCAGAGATCACAGAGTATTATACACTGTAACCTGGTGCAGAGATCCCCGAGTATTATACAGTGTGACCTGGTGCAGAGATCACAGAGTATTATAGTGTGACCTGGTGCAGAGATCACAGAGTATTATAGTGTGACCTGGTGCAGAGATCACAGAGTGTTATACAGTGTAACCTGGTGCAGCGATCACCGAGTATTATACAGTGTGACCTGGTGTAGAGATCACAGAGTATTATACACTGTAACCTGGTGCAGAGATCACTGAGTATTATACAGTGTAACCTGGTGCAGAGATCACTGAGTATTATAGTGTGACCTGGTGCAGAGATCACAGAGTATTATACAGTGTGACCTGGTGCAGAGATCCCCGAGTATTATAGTGTGACCTGGTGCAGAGATCACTGAGTATTATACACTGTAACCTGGTGCAGAGATCACAGAGTATTATACAGTGTGACCTGGTGCAGAGATCCCCGAGTATTATAGTGTGACCTGGTGCAGAGATCACAGAGTATTATACACTGTAACCTGGTGCAGAGATCACAGAGTATTATACAGTGTGACCTGGTGCAGAGATCACTCAGTATTATAGTGTGACCTGGTGCAGAGATCACAGAGTATTATACAGTGTGACCTAGTGCAGAGATCCCCGAGTATTATACAGTGTGACCTGGTGCAGAGATCCCCGAGTATTATACAGTGTGACCTGGTGCAGAGATCACTCAGTATTATAGTGTGACCTGGTGCAGAGCTCACAGAGTATTATACAGTGTGACCTGGTGCAGAGATCCCCGAGTATTATACAGTGTGACCTGGTGCAGAGATCCCCGAGTATTATACAGTGTGACCTGGTGCAGAGATCACTCAGTATTATAGTGTGACCTGGTGCAGAGATCACAGAGTATTATAGTGTGACCTGGTGCAGAGATCACAGAGTATTATACAGTGAGACCTGGTGCAGAGATCACCGAGTATTATACAGTGTAACCTGGTGCAGAGATCACCGAGTATTATAGTGTGACCTGGTGCAGAGATCACAGAGTATTATAGTGTGACCTGGTGCAGAGATCACAGAGTATTATAGTGTGACCTGGTGCAGAGATCACAGAGTATTATAGTGTGACCTGGTGCAGAGATCACAGAGTATTATACAGTGTAACCTGGTGCAGAGATCCCAAAGTATTATACAGTGTGACCTGGTGCAGAGATCCCCGAGTATTATACAGTGTGACCTGGTGCAGAGATCACGGAGTATTATAGTGTGACCTGGTGCAGAGATCACAGAGTATTATAGTGTGACCTGGTGCAGAGATCACCGAGTATTATAGTGTGACCTGGTGCAGAGATCACAGAGTATTATACAGTGTGACCTGGTGCAGAGATCACCGAGTATTATACAGTGTAACCTGGTGCAGAGATCACCGAGTATTATAGTGTGACCTGGTGCAGAGATCACGGAGTATTATAGTGTGACCTGGTGCAGAGATCCCCAAGTATTATACAGTGTGACCTGGTGCAGAGATCACAGAGTATTATACAGTGTAACCTGGTGCAGCGATCACCGAGTATTATACAGTGTGACCTGGTGTAGAGATCACAGAGTATTATACACTGTAACCTGGTGCAGAGATCACTGAGTATTATACAGTGTAACCTGGTGCAGAGATCACTGAGTATTATACAGTGTAACCTGGTGCAGAGATCACTGAGTATTATAGTGTGACCTGGTGCAGAGATCACAGAGTATTATACAGTGTGACCTGGTGCAGAGATCACAGAGTATTATACAGTGTGACCTGGTGCAGAGATCCCCGAGTATTATACAGTGTAACCTGGTGCAGAGATCACAGAGTATTATACAGTGTGACCTGGTGCAGAGATCACTCAGTATTATAGTGTGACCTGGTGCAGAGATCACAGAGTATTATACAGTGTGACCTAGTGCAGAGATCCCCGAGTATTATACAGTGTGACCTGGTGCAGAGATCCCCGAGTATTATACAGTGTGACCTGGTGCAGAGATCACTCAGTATTATAGTGTGACCTGGTGCAGAGCTCACAGAGTATTATACAGTGTGACCTGGTGCAGAGCTCACAGAGTATTATACAGTGTGACCTGGTGCAGAGATCCCCGAGTATTATACAGTGTGACCTGGTGCAGAGATCCCCGAGTATTATACAGTGTGACCTGGTGCAGAGATCACTCAGTATTATAGTGTGACCTGGTGCAGAGATCACAGAGTATTATAGTGTGACCTGGTGCAGAGATCACAGAGTATTATAGTGTGACCTGGTGCAGAGATCACAGAGTATTATAGTGGGACCTGGTGCAGAGATCACAGAGTATTATAGTGTGACCTGGTGCAGAGATCACAGAGTATTATAGTGTGACCTGGTGCAGAGATCACAGAGTATTATACAGTGTGACCTGGTGCAGAGATCACCGAGTATTATACAGTGTAACCTGGTGCAGAGATCACCGAGTATTATAGTGTGACCTGGTGCAGAGATCCCCGAGTATTATACAGTGTGACCTGGTGCAGAGATCACAGAGTATTATACACTGTAACCTGGTGCAGAGATCACGGAGTATTATAGTGTGACCTGGTGCAGAGATCACAGAGTATTATACAGTGTAACCTGGTGCAGAGATCCCAGAGTATTATACAGTGTGACCTGGTGCAGAGATCACGGAGTATTATAGTGTGACCTGGTGCAGAGATCACAGAGTATTATACACTGTAACCTGGTGCAGAGATCACAGAGTATTATACAGTGTAACTTGGTGCAGAGATCCCTGAGTATTATACAGTGTAACCTGGTGCAGAGATCCCTGAGTATTATACAGTGTAACCTGGTGCAGAGATCCCTGAGTATTATACAGTGTAACCTGGTGCAGAGATCCCTGAGTATTATACAGTGTAACCTGGTGCAGAGATCACAGAGTATTACACAGTGTAACCTGTGCAGAGATTCCCGAGTATTATACAGTGTGACCTGGTGCAGAGATCACAGAGTATTATACACTGTAACCTGGTGCAGAGATCACTGAGTATTATACAGTGTAACCTGGTGCAGAGATCACTGAGTATTATAGTGTGACCTGGTGCAGAGATCACAGAGTATTATACAGTGTGACCTGGTGCAGAGATCCCCGAGTATTATACAGTGTGACCTGGTGCAGAGATCACCGTATTATACAGTGTAACCTGGTGCAGAGATCACAGAGTATTATACAGTGTGACCTGGTGCAGAGATCACTCAGTATTATAGTGTGACCTGGTGCAGAGATCACAGAGTATTATACAGTGTGACCTGGTGCAGAGATCACCGTATTATACAGTGTAACCTGGTGCAGAGATCACAGAGTATTATACAGTGTGACCTGGTGCAGAGATCACTCAGTATTATAGTGTGACCTGGTGCAGAGATCACAAAGTATTATAGTGTGACCTGGTGCAGAGATCACAGAGTATTATAGTGTGACCTGGTGCAGAGATCACAGAGTATTATAGTGTGACCTGGTGCAGAGATCACAGAGTATTATAGTGTGACCTGGTGCAGAGATCACAGAGTATTATAGTGTGACCTGGTGCAGAGATCACAGAGTATTATAGTGTGACCTGGTGCAGAGATCACAGAGTATTATAGTGTGACCTGGTGCAGAGATCACAGAGTATTATAGTGTGACCTGGTGCAGAGATCACAGAGTATTATAGTGTGACCTGGTGCAGAGATCACAGAGTATTATAGTGTGACCTGGTGCAGAGATCACAGAGTATTATAGTGTGACCTGGTGCAGAGATCACTCAGTATTATAGTGTGACCTGGTGCAGAGATCACAGAGTATTATAGTGTGACCTGGTGCAGAGATCACAGAGTAGTATAGTGTGACCTGGTGCAGAGATCACAGAGTATTATAGTGTGACCTGGTGCAGAGATCACAGAGTATTATAGTGTGACCTGGTGCAGAGATCACAGAGTATTATACAGTGTGACCTGGTGCAGAGATCACCGAGTATTATACAGTGTAACCTGGTGCAGAGATCACCGAGTATTATAGTGTGACCTGGTGCAGAGATCACTGAGTATTATAGTGTGACCTGGTGCAGAGATCCCCGAGTATTATACAGTGTGACCTGGTGCAGAGATCACAGAGTATTATACACTGTAACCTGGTGCAGAGATCCCCGAGTATTATACAGTGTGACCTGGTGCAGAGATCACAGAGTATTATAGTGTGACCTGGTGCAGAGATCACAGAGTATTATAGTGTGACCTGGTGCAGAGATCACAGAGTATTATACAGTGTAACCTGGTGCAGAGATCCCAGAGTATTATACAGTGTGACCTGGTGCAGAGATCACGGAGTATTATAGTGTGACCTGGTGCAGAGATCACAGAGTATTATACACTGTAACCTGGTGCAGAGATCACCGAGTATTATACAGTGTAACCTGGTGCAGAGATCACCGAGTATTATAGTGTGACCTGGTGCAGAGATCCCCGAGTATTATACAGTGTGACCTGGTGCAGAGATCACAGAGTATTATACACTGTAACCTGGTGCAGAGATCACGGAGTATTATAGTGTGACCTGGTGCAGAGATCACAGAGTATTATACAGTGTAACCTGGTGCAGAGATCCCAGAGTATTATACAGTGTGACCTGGTGCAGAGATCACGGAGTATTATAGTGTGACCTGGTGCAGAGATCACAGAGTATTATACACTGTAACCTGGTGCAGAGATCACAGAGTATTATACAGTGTAACTTGGTGCAGAGATCCCTGAGTATTATACAGTGTAACCTGGTGCAGAGATCCCTGAGTATTATACAGTGTAACCTGGTGCAGAGATCCCTGAGTATTATACAGTGTAACCTGGTGCAGAGATCCCTGAGTATTATACAGTGTAACCTGGTGCAGAGATCACAGAGTATTACACAGTGTAACCTGTGCAGAGATTCCCGAGTATTATACAGTGTGACCTGGTGCAGAGATCACAGAGTATTATACACTGTAACCTGGTGCAGAGATCACTGAGTATTATACAGTGTAACCTGGTGCAGAGATCACTGAGTATTATAGTGTGACCTGGTGCAGAGATCACAGAGTATTATACAGTGTGACCTGGTGCAGAGATCCCCGAGTATTATACAGTGTGACCTGGTGCAGAGATCACCGTATTATACAGTGTAACCTGGTGCAGAGATCACAGAGTATTATACAGTGTGACCTGGTGCAGAGATCACTCAGTATTATAGTGTGACCTGGTGCAGAGATCACAGAGTATTATACAGTGTGACCTGGTGCAGAGATCACCGTATTATACAGTGTAACCTGGTGCAGAGATCACAGAGTATTATACAGTGTGACCTGGTGCAGAGATCACTCAGTATTATAGTGTGACCTGGTGCAGAGATCACAAAGTATTATAGTGTGACCTGGTGCAGAGATCACAGAGTATTATAGTGTGACCTGGTGCAGAGATCACAGAGTATTATAGTGTGACCTGGTGCAGAGATCACAGAGTATTATAGTGTGACCTGGTGCAGAGATCACAGAGTATTATAGTGTGACCTGGTGCAGAGATCACAGAGTATTATAGTGTGACCTGGTGCAGAGATCACAGAGTATTATAGTGTGACCTGGTGCAGAGATCACAGAGTATTATAGTGTGACCTGGTGCAGAGATCACAGAGTATTATAGTGTGACCTGGTGCAGAGATCACAGAGTATTATAGTGTGACCTGGTGCAGAGATCACTCAGTATTATAGTGTGACCTGGTGCAGAGATCACAGAGTATTATAGTGTGACCTGGTGCAGAGATCACAGAGTAGTATAGTGTGACCTGGTGCAGAGATCACAGAGTATTATAGTGTGACCTGGTGCAGAGATCACAGAGTATTATAGTGTGACCTGGTGCAGAGATCACAGATTATTATACAGTGTGACCTGGTGCAGAGATCACCGAGTATTATACAGTGTAACCTGGTGCAGAGATCACCGAGTATTATAGTGTGACCTGGTGCAGAGATCACTGAGTATTATAGTGTGACCTGGTGCAGAGATCCCCGAGTATTATACAGTGTGACCTGGTGCAGAGATCACAGAGTATTATACACTGTAACCTGGTGCAGAGATCCCCGAGTATTATACAGTGTGACCTGGTGCAGAGATCACAGAGTATTATAGTGTGACCTGGTGCAGAGATCACAGAGTATTATAGTGTGACCTGGTGCAGAGATCACAGAGTGTTATACAGTGTAACCTGGTGCAGCGATCACCGAGTATTATACAGTGTGACCTGGTGTAGAGATCACAGAGTATTATACACTGTAACCTGGTGCAGAGATCACTGAGTATTATACAGTGTAACCTGGTGCAGAGATCACTGAGTATTATAGTGTGACCTGGTGCAGAGATCACAGAGTATTATACAGTGTGACCTGGTGCAGAGATCCCCGAGTATTATAGTGTGACCTGGTGCAGAGATCACTGAGTATTATACACTGTAACCTGGTGCAGAGATCACAGAGTATTATACAGTGTGACCTGGTGCAGAGATCCCCGAGTATTATAGTGTGACCTGGTGCAGAGATCACAGAGTATTATACACTGTAACCTGGTGCAGAGATCACAGAGTATTATACAGTGTGACCTGGTGCAGAGATCACTCAGTATTATAGTGTGACCTGGTGCAGAGATCACAGAGTATTATACAGTGTGACCTAGTGCAGAGATCCCCGAGTATTATACAGTGTGACCTGGTGCAGAGATCCCCGAGTATTATACAGTGTGACCTGGTGCAGAGATCACTCAGTATTATAGTGTGACCTGGTGCAGAGCTCACAGAGTATTATACAGTGTGACCTGGTGCAGAGATCCCCGAGTATTATACAGTGTGACCTGGTGCAGAGATCCCCGAGTATTATACAGTGTGACCTGGTGCAGAGATCACTCAGTATTATAGTGTGACCTGGTGCAGAGATCACAGAGTATTATAGTGTGACCTGGTGCAGAGATCACAGAGTATTATACAGTGAGACCTGGTGCAGAGATCACCGAGTATTATACAGTGTAACCTGGTGCAGAGATCACCGAGTATTATAGTGTGACCTGGTGCAGAGATCACAGAGTATTATAGTGTGACCTGGTGCAGAGATCACAGAGTATTATAGTGTGACCTGGTGCAGAGATCACAGAGTATTATAGTGTGACCTGGTGCAGAGATCACAGAGTATTATACAGTGTAACCTGGTGCAGAGATCCCAAAGTATTATACAGTGTGACCTGGTGCAGAGATCCCCGAGTATTATACAGTGTGACCTGGTGCAGAGATCACGGAGTATTATAGTGTGACCTGGTGCAGAGATCACAGAGTATTATAGTGTGACCTGGTGCAGAGATCACAGAGTATTATAGTGTGACCTGGTGCAGAGATCACAGAGTATTATACAGTGTGACCTGGTGCAGAGATCACCGAGTATTATACAGTGTAACCTGGTGCAGAGATCACCGAGTATTATAGTGTGACCTGGTGCAGAGATCACGGAGTATTATAGTGTGACCTGGTGCAGAGATCCCCAAGTATTATACAGTGTGACCTGGTGCAGAGATCACAGAGTATTATACAGTGTAACCTGGTGCAGCGATCACCGAGTATTATACAGTGTGACCTGGTGTAGAGATCACAGAGTATTATACACTGTAACCTGGTGCAGAGATCACTGAGTATTATACAGTGTAACCTGGTGCAGAGATCACTGAGTATTATAGTGTGACCTGGTGCAGAGATCACAGAGTATTATACAGTGTGACCTGGTGCAGAGATCACAGAGTATTATACAGTGTGACCTGGTGCAGAGATCCCCGAGTATTATACAGTGTAACCTGGTGCAGAGATCACAGAGTATTATACAGTGTGACCTGGTGCAGAGATCACTCAGTATTATAGTGTGACCTGGTGCAGAGATCACAGAGTATTATACAGTGTGACCTAGTGCAGAGATCCCCGAGTATTATACAGTGTGACCTGGTGCAGAGATCCCCGAGTATTATACAGTGTGACCTGGTGCAGAGATCACTCAGTATTATAGTGTGACCTGGTGCAGAGCTCACAGAGTATTATACAGTGTGACCTGGTGCAGAGCTCACAGAGTATTATACAGTGTGACCTGGTGCAGAGATCCCCGAGTATTATACAGTGTGACCTGGTGCAGAGATCCCCGAGTATTATACAGTGTGACCTGGTGCAGAGATCACTCAGTATTATAGTGTGACCTGGTGCAGAGATCACAGAGTATTATAGTGTGACCTGGTGCAGAGATCACAGAGTATTATAGTGTGACCTGGTGCAGAGATCACAGAGTATTATAGTGGGACCTGGTGCAGAGATCACAGAGTATTATAGTGTGACCTGGTGCAGAGATCACAGAGTATTATAGTGTGACCTGGTGCAGAGATCACAGAGTATTATACAGTGTGACCTGGTGCAGAGATCACCGAGTATTATACAGTGTAACCTGGTGCAGAGATCACCGAGTATTATAGTGTGACCTGGTGCAGAGATCCCCGAGTATTATACAGTGTGACCTGGTGCAGAGATCACAGAGTATTATACAGTGTAACCTGGTGCAGAGATCCCAGAGTATTATACAGTGTGACCTGGTGCAGAGATCACGGAGTATTATAGTGTGACCTGGTGCAGAGATCACAGAGTATTATACACTGTAACCTGGTGCAGAGATCACAGAGTATTATACAGTGTAACTTGGTGCAGAGATCCCTGAGTATTATACAGTGTAACCTGGTGCAGAGATCCCTGAGTATTATACAGTGTAACCTGGTGCAGAGATCCCTGAGTATTATACAGTGTAACCTGGTGCAGAGATCCCTGAGTATTATACAGTGTAACCTGGTGCAGAGATCACAGAGTATTACACAGTGTAACCTGTGCAGAGATTCCCGAGTATTATACAGTGTGACCTGGTGCAGAGATCACAGAGTATTATACACTGTAACCTGGTGCAGAGATCACTGAGTATTATACAGTGTAACCTGGTGCAGAGATCACTGAGTATTATAGTGTGACCTGGTGCAGAGATCACAGAGTATTATACAGTGTGACCTGGTGCAGAGATCCCCGAGTATTATACAGTGTGACCTGGTGCAGAGATCACCGTATTATACAGTGTAACCTGGTGCAGAGATCACAGAGTATTATACAGTGTGACCTGGTGCAGAGATCACTCAGTATTATAGTGTGACCTGGTGCAGAGATCACAGAGTATTATACAGTGTGACCTAGTGCAGAGATCCCCGAGTATTATACAGTGTGACCTGGTGCAGAGATCCCCGAGTATTATACAGTGTGACCTGGTGCAGAGATCACTCAGTATTATAGTGTGACCTGGTGCAGAGCTCACAGAGTATTATACAGTGTGACCTGGTGCAGAGATCCCCGAGTATTATACAGTGTGACCTGGTGCAGAGATCCCCGAGTATTATACAGTGTGACCTGGTGCAGAGATCCCCGAGTATTATACAGTGTGACCTGGTGCAGAGATCACTCAGTATTATAGTGTGACCTGGTGCAGAGATCACAGAGTATTATAGTGTGACCTGGTGCAGAGATCACAGAGTATTACACAGTGTGACCTGGTGCAGAGATCACCGAGTATTATACAGTGTAACCTGGTGCAGAGATCACCGAGTATTATAGTGTGACCTGGTGCAGAGATCACCGAGTATTATAGTGTGACCTGGTGCAGAGATCACAGAGTATTATAGTGTGACCTGGTGCAGAGATCACAGAGTATTATACAGTGTAACCTGGTGCAGCGATCACCGAGTATTATACAGTGTGACCTGGTGTAGAGATCACAGAGTATTATACAGTGTAACCTGGTGCAGAGATCACAGAGTATTATAGTGTGACCTGGTGCAGAGATCACAGAGTATTATAGTGTGACCTGGTGCAGAGATCACAGAGTATTATAGTGTGACCTGGTGCAGAGATCACAGAGTATTATAGTGTGACCTGGTGCAGAGATCACAGAGTATTATAGTGTGACCTGGTGCAGAGATCACAGAGTATTATAGTGTGACCTGGTGCAGAGATCACAGAGTATTATAGTGTGACCTGGTGCAGAGATCACAGAGTATTATAGTGTGACCTGGTGCAGAGATCACAGAGTATTATAGTGTGACCTGGTGCAGAGATCCCAGAGTATTATACAGTGTGACCTGGTGCAGAGATCCCAGAGTATTATACAGTGTGACCTGGTGCAGAGATCCCAGAGTATTATACAGTGTGACCTGGTGCAGAGATCCCCGAGTATTATACAGTGTGACCTGGTGCAGAGATCACGGAGTATTATAGTGTGACCTGGTGCAGAGATCACGGAGTATTATAGTGTGACCTGGTGCAGAGATCACAGAGTATTATAGTGTGACCTGGTGCAGAGATCACAAAGTATTATAGTGTGACCTGGTGCAGAGATCACAGAGTATTATAGTGTGACCTGGTGCAGAGATCACAGAGTATTATAGTGTGACCTGGTGCAGAGATCACAGAGTATTATAGTGTGACCTGGTGCAGAGATCACAGAGTATTATAGTGTGACCTGGTGCAGAGATCACAGAGTATTATAGTGTGACCTGGTGCAGAGATCACAGAGTATTATAGTGTGACCTGGTGCAGAGATCACAGAGTATTATAGTGTGACCTGGTGCAGAGATCACAGAGTATTATAGTGTGACCTGGTGCAGAGATCACAGAGTATTATAGTGTGACCTGGTGCAGAGATCCCCGAGTATTATACAGTGTGACCTGGTGCAGAGATCACAGAGTATTATACAGTGTGACCTGGTGCAGAGATCCCAGAGTATTATACAGTGTGACCTGGTGCAGAGATCACTGAGTATTATAGTGTGACCTGGTGCAGAGATCACAGAGTATTATACAGTGTAACCTGGTGCAGAGATCACAGAGTATTATACAGTGTGACCTGGTGCAGAGATCACGGAGTATTATAGTGTGACCTGGTGCAGAGATCACAAAGTATTATAGTGTGACCTGGTGCAGAGATCACAGAGTATTATAGTGTGACCTGGTGCAGAGATCACAGAGTATTATACACTGTAACCTGGTGCAGAGATCACTGAGTATTATACAGTGTAACCTGGTGCAGAGATCACTGAGTATTATAGTGTGACCTGGTGCAGAGATCCCAGAGTATTATACAGTGTGACCTGGTGCAGAGATCCCCGAGTATTATACAGTGTGACCTGGTGCAGAGATCACGGAGTATTATAGTGTGACCTGGTGCAGAGATCCCCGAGTATTATACAGTGTGACCTGGTGCAGAGATCACGGAGTATTATAGTGTGACCTGGTGCAGAGATCACAAAGTATTATAGTGTGACCTGGTGCAGAGATCACTGAGTATTATACAGTGTAACCTGGTGCAGAGATCACTGAGTATTATAGTGTGACCTGGTGCAGAGATCACAGAGTATTATACAGTGTGACCTGGTGCAGAGATCCCCGAGTATTATAGTGTGACCTGGTGCAGAGATCACTGAGTATTATAGTGTGACCTGGTGCAGAGATCACAGAGTATTATACAGTGTAACCTGGTGCAGAGATCACGGAGTATTATACAGTGTGACCTGGTGCAGAGATCACTCAGTATTATAGTGTGACCTGGTGCAGAGATCACAGAGTATTATACAGTGTGACCTAGTGCAGAGATCCCCGAGTATTATACAGTGTGACCTGGTGCAGAGATCACCGAGTATTATACAGTGTAACCAGGTGCAGAGATCACCGAGTATTATAGTGTGACCTGGTGCAGAGATCACAGAGTATTATACAGTGTAACCTGGTGCAGCGATCACCGAGTATTATACAGTGTGACCTGGTGTAGAGATCACAGAGTATTATACACTGTAACCTGGTGCAGAGATCACTGAGTATTATACAGTGTAACCTGGTGCAGAGATCACTGAGTATTATAGTGTGACCTGGTGCAGAGATCCCAGAGTATTATACAGTGTGACCTGGTGCAGAGATCCCCGAGTATTATACAGTGTGACCTGGTGCAGAGATCACGGAGTATTATAGTGTGACCTGGTGCAGAGATCCCCGAGTATTATAGTGTGACCTGGTGCAGAGATCCCCGAGTATTATACAGTGTGACCTGGTGCAGAGATCACAGAGTATTATAGTGTGACCTGGTGCAGAGATCACAGAGTATTATAGTGTGACCTGGTGCAGAGATCACAGAGTATTATAGTGTGACCTGGTGCAGAGATCACAGAGTATTATAGTGTGACCTGGTGCAGAGATCACAGAGTATTATAGTGTGACCTGGTGCAGAGATCACAGAGTATTATAGTGTGACCTGGTGCAGAGATCACAGAGTATTATAGTGTGACCTGGTGCAGAGATCACAGAGTATTATAGTGTGACCTGGTGCAGAGATCACAGAGTATTATAGTGTGACCTGGTGCAGAGATCACAGAGTATTATAGTGTGACCTGGTGCAGAGATCACTCAGTATTATAGTGTGACCTGGTGCAGAGATCACAGAGTATTATAGTGTGACCTGGTGCAGAGATCACAGAGTATTATAGTGTGACCTGGTGCAGAGATCACAGAGTATTATAGTGTGACCTGGTGCAGAGATCACAGAGTATTATAGTGTGACCTGGTGCAGAGATCACAGAGTATTATAGTGTGACCTGGTGCAGAGATCACAGAGTATTATACAGTGTAACCTGGTGCAGAGATCCCAGAGTATTATACAGTGTGACCTGGTGCAGAGATCCCAGAGTATTATACAGTGTGACCTGGTGCAGAGATCACGGAGTATTATAGTGTGACCTGGTGCAGAGATCACAGAGTATTATACACTGTAACCTGGTGCAGAGATCACTGAGTATTATACAGTGTAACTTGGTGCAGAGATCCCTGAGTATTATACAGTGTAACCTGGTGCAGAGATCCCTGAGTATTATACAGTGTAACCTGGTGCAGAGATCACAGAGTATTACACAGTGTAACCTGTGCAGAGATTCCCGAGTATTATACAGTGTGACCTGGTGCAGAGATCACAGAGTATTATAAGTGTAACCTGGTGCAGAGATGCCCGAGTATTATACAGTGTGACCTGGTGCAGAGATCACCGAGTACTATACACTGTGACCTGGTGCAGAGATCACCGAGTACTATACACTGTGACCTGGTGCAGAGATCACCGAGTATTATAGTGTGACCTGGTGCAGAGATCCCGAGTATTATACAGTGTGACCTGGTGCAGAGATCACCGAGTATTATACAGTGTAACCTGGTGCAGAGATCACAGAGTATTATACAGTGTGACCTGGTGCAGAGATCCCCGAGTATTATACAGTGTGACCTGGTGCAGAGATCACGGAGTATTATAGTGTGACCTGGTGCAGAGATCACCGAGTATTATACAGTGTAAACTGGTGCAGAGATCACTGAGTATTATACAGTGTAAACTGGTGCAGAGATCACTGAGTATTATACACTGTAACCTGGTGCAGATATCACAGAGTATTATACAGTGTAACCTGGTGCAGAGATCCCTGAGTATTATACAGTGTAACCTGGTGCAGAGATCCCTGAGTGTTATACAGTGTAACCTGGTGCAGAGACCACCGAGTATTATACAGTGTGTCCTGGTGCAGAGATCACTGAGTATTATACAGTGTGTCCTAGTGCAGAGATCACCGAGTATTATACAGTGTGTCCTGGTGCAGAGATCACAGAGTATTATACAGTGTGTCCTGGTGCAGAGATCACTGAGTACTATACAGTGTAACCTGGTGCAGAGATCACTGAGTATTATACAGTGTGTCCTGGTGCAGAGATCACAGAGTATTATACACTGTAACCTGGTGCAGAGATCACAGAGTACTATACAGTGTAACCTGGTGCAGAGATCACCGAGTATTATACAGTGTGTCCTAGTGCAGAGATCACTGAGTACTATACAGTGTAACCTGGTGTAGAGATCACTGAGTATTATACAGTGTGACCTGGTGCAGAGATCCCTGAGTATTATACACTGTAACCTGGTGCAGAGATCACTGAGTATTATACAGTGTGACCTGGTGCAGAGATCCCTGAGTATTATACAGTGTAACCTGTGCAGAGATCCCTGAGTATTATACACTGTAACCTGGTGCAGAGATCACAAGGTATTATAAACTATGTTGTCTATCTAATAGTCTGTTCTTATTCTGCACCTATCGGTGTTACTTCTCCAGGTGTTGTGGGACTACGAGTTGTAAATGCATCTTTTAGTTGCCCCCGCTGATTCCCAGAGCTACGACCTGGGGGCAGATTTATAAAGGAGTGAGCGGTCATAGAATTTAATGCTGAATCACGCCAGCTTCGTAGTTGTGATTATTGAGGTTTTACATTCAGACAAAAGCAGCCGATCAGCAGTTTTGAGAAACCGCTCCCAAGTAAATCTACCCCTCTGCCCCACAGAGGAGACGTATTGTGATGGTCCTCATTGTAGTGGCGACGGGAAGTGGTATATCGATCAGTTATAATAAAGGAGTATTCCATACAATACTGGCTGATGTATTTATATGGGGATCGGTGAGACATGAACAGACAATCGTTGTAGAGTTTATTCATAGAACTGAAATACATTCCGCAATGTGGAGAAGCCGGTTATAACGTAACAAAGTGGTCAGACTTGGGAGTAATAAATGCAACGAATAGCGAAATATATATATATTTACATACTCCCCATAAAACAAAAGGAAATTCATCTTTTCCATCTCCCACCGTTAAACACATGACTAGCAAACCGTGTGTCTCTTCACAAGAGCTGCAAGTTCTCCTCCAATCCGCTCCATCCCAGGCGCTGGCCGCCGTCGGTCGCACTCCGGGAAGACATTTACTTAGTCTCAATGTCTGCGCGTTTCATGACATCAGTTGAAGGTCACATTATTCAAGCCTTAGTCTCAGACGTCACGCTGTAGATGGCATCGGAATTCTCCGAGATCAACTCCTCTGCCAAGACAAATACACAGTATAAACATGGCCCCCTGCCACCCACATGTATACATAGAACGTCAGATTAACTCTGCGACCCAGGAGGATTCAGAACTGTACCCAAGTCATCTGCACTGCTTGTAGGGAAACCTGCACCTGTAACTTACCTGCCCCTACCCATACACTATTACTATCAGCGCGCACTTTCACCAGCCTAATACCCCTGGTGCAAGAGATCACCCCCACTCACATGGTTCACTGCATCTGCTCATCTCCGCTTACACCCCCAGAGACCGGTGCCGACATGTAATCCGCCCACTGCATCTGCTCATCTCCGCTTACACCCCCAGAGACCTGTGCCGACATGTTATCCGCCCACTGCATCTGCTCATCTCCGCTTACACCCCCAGAGACCTGTGCCGACATATAATCTGCCCTAATGCCACCCACTGCATCTGCTCATCTCCGCATACACCCCAAAGACCTGTGCCGACATGTAATCCGCCCACTGCATCTGCTCATCTCCGCTTACACCCCAGAGACCTGTGCCGACATGTAATCCGCCCACTGCATCTGCTCATCTCCGCTTACACCCCCAGAGACCTGTGCCGACATGTAATCCGCCCACTGCATCTGCTCATCTCCGCTTACACCCCCAGAGACCTGTGCCGACATGTAATCCACCCACTGCATCTGCTCATCTCCGCTTACACCCCCAGAGACCTGTGCCGACATGTTATCCGCCCACTGCATCTGCTCATCTCCGCTTACACCACCAGAGACCTGTGCCGACATGTAATCCGCCCACTGCATCTGCTCATCTCCGCTTACACCCCCAGAGACCTGTGCCGACATATAATCTGCCCTAATGCCACCCACTGCATCTGCTCATCTCGGCTTACAACCCAAGGAGCCTGTGTCGACATGTAATCCGCCCACTGCATCTGCTCATCTCCACTTACACCCCCAGAGACCTGTGCCGACATGTAAAACGCCCACTGCATCTGCTCATCTCCGCTTACACCCCCAGAGACCTGTGCCGACATGTAAAACGCCCACTGCATCTGCTCATCTCCGCTTACACCCCCAGAGACCTGTGCCGACATGTAATCCGCCCACTGCATCTGCTCATCTCCGCTTACACCCCCAGAGACCTGTGCCGACATGTTATCCGCCCACTGCATCTGCTCATCTCTGCATACACCCCCAGAGACCTGTGCCGACATGCAATCCGCCCAATGCCGCCGACTGCATCTGCTCATCTCCACATACTCCCCCGGAGACCTGTGCCGACATGCAAGCCGCCCAATGCCACCCACTGCATCTGCTCATCTCCGCATCCAGCCCTAGAGACCTGTGCCGACATGCAATCCGCCCACTGCATCTGCTCATCTCCGCATCCAGCCCCAGAGACCTGTGCCAACATATAATCTACCCAATGCCACCCACTGCATCTGCTCATCTCCGCATACACCCCCGGAGACCTGTGCTGACATGCAATCCGCCCAATGCCGCCGACTGCATCTGCTCATTACTGCATACACCCCCAGAGACCTTAGCCGACATGCAATCCACCCAATGCCACCCACTGCATCTGCTCATCTCCGCATACACTCCCGGAGACCTGTGCCGACATGCAATCCGCCCAATGCCGACGACTGCATCTGCTCATCTCAGCATACACCTCCAGAGACCTTAGCCGACATGCAATCCACCCAATGCCGCCTACTGCATCTGCTCGTCTCCGCATACACCCCCAGAGACCTGTGCCGACATGCAATCCGCCCAGTTACACCCACACCTATGCAGGCAGAGATGCATAGTGCTCGGGATCGCTGGCAGCCGCTCATGCACTCGGCTATGAAGGACGTATTGTGATAAAATAGTAAGTTCGTTAGCAACTCTGAATCGGCTCATTATTATCATTATTGTATGAACTGAACACGCCGACCAGAACACACGGACTTATTGCTGGAGTACAGATGAGGACAGAAAAGGACATAACACCCACAGGCCGCTATTCAATTGTTATCACGTCCCAATCTACTATGTGAAGTGACGGGAGATCGCAGGGGCTCGTTATTACACCCATTGGTGTTCTGCGTAAAGCAGCTAAACCTGACTAAACTAATGGGCGCAATTGTGAAAAAGTGCCGCTAGGGCGCCTAAACAGGTCACTTTTTGCACAGGGGGTGCGAGCTGAAATATGGACGCCGGCAGCTGTTCGTGTCCATCAGGAGCAGCAACTGAATAGCGAGCGTAGACAGCAGAACGATACAGGGCGCTAACTATAGCGGAGACGCACACAGCGCTCTTATTCTGCCCAGTGGAGTAACTGTCCTGCATCTCCCCCTCTATCGCAGAATGTACGGAGAACGGAGAAGCGCGTTACCTGGCAGGACGCACTTCCACAGGCCGTAAGTCTTTCCCACTGCCGTCTGCCAGAGTCTTAAGGTGCCATCCTCCGAGCCACTGGCGTAAAGTTCCCCATCTGGGCTGAAGCGCACACAGTGGACTGGACCAAAGTGCCCCTTGTAGGATTCTAACAGAGGAAACGTTATTGCAGAATATTGCAGTACCAGAGTAACAGTACTCACCAGAGTCTGGTATTCGTTCCACGTGCGCCACCAATGACCGGCCAGTTCTGAGGACTCACCCAGTTCTTCCCCAGTGGTGTAATCGTATTTATACAGCTTGAAATCATCGCCCCCAGCCACGATACATTCCTTCTCCGGATGGAGGGACGCTGAGTTAATGGGGGCCGGAGCTTCAAAAGATTTTATCAGATCCAAACTGAAAAGAAGACGTAACAGATTTATCAATCAGCGCGTCCGTCCACGAGGACTCTACAGAGGAGGCCGCGCTCCCGGCGATATCAGCCCGGAAACGCTATGCCCACCTGGATACATTTATATCAGGCAAATACCACTGATGTCCCCTGTTACCGATGAAAGAGAGTGGACTCTGCAAGAACACCAACGGACACTATACAATACACATGTGCAATACTCTGAGTGAATGATACACCAAGGACTTGTGGAAATGAATATTCTTACTGCAAATTGTGATGTCCTACGTGCTTGCTTAGTAAATATCATTTATGGTATAGGCAGCATAAGTGCGGAACAGAGATTCAATGGTTTCTACCAGCTGCGAATATTGAATAAATGTAACTAGTCATTCCACTGGCTGCCTGGGCTGTAGTTACCTGGCGGTGTTATAGAGGGCGATCGTCCTGCCATAGGTGATCAGCAGAGTCTCCCCTTCAGGAATATACTCCATGCTGCCAACGGATAGGCTAAAGGTCAACGACTTCACCTCTGTCATGCTGGCTCTGTCCCACAGACTGGAAACAAACACAGGAGAATCAGAATTCAGAGGAGGGCGAGAGCAGAAGAGGCTGTGCCCCATATCAAATCATTCCAACACCGACCCCCACATACCATCATTCCAACACCGCCCCCCACACACCATCATTCCAACACCGCCCCCCACACACCACATCATTCCAACACCGCCCCCCACACACCACATCATTCCAACACCGCCCCCCACACACCACATCATTCCAACACCGCCCCCCACACACCACATCATTCCAACACCGCCCCCCACACACCACATCATTCCAACACCGCCCCCCACACACCACATCATTCCAACACCGCCCCCCACACACCACATCATTCCAACACCGCCCCCCACACACCACATCATTCCAACACCGCCCCCCACACACCACATCATTCCAACACCGCCCCCCACACACCACATCATTCCAACACCGCCCCCCACACACCACATCATTCCAACACCGCCCCCCACACACCACATCATTCCAACACCGCCCCCCACACACCACATCATTCCAACACCGCCCCCCACACACCACATCATTCCAACACCGCCCCCCACACACCACATCATTCCAACACCGCCCCCCACACACCACATCATTCCAACACCGCCCCCCACACACCACATCATTCCAACACCGCCCCCCACACACCACATCATTCCAACACCGCCCCCCACACACCACATCATTCCAACACCGCCCCCCACACACCACATCATTCCAACACCGCCCCCCACACACCACATCATTCCAACACCGCCCCCCACACACCACATCATTCCAACACCGCCCCCCACACACCACATCATTCCAACACCGCCCCCCACACACCACATCATTCCAACACCGCCCCCCACACACCACATCATTCCAACACCGCCCCCCACACACCACATCATTCCAACACCGCCCCCCACACACCACATCATTCCAACACCGCCCCCCACACACCACATCATTCCAACACCGCCCCCCACACACCACATCATTCCAACACCGCCCCCCACACACCACATCATTCCAACACCGCCCCCCACACACCACATCATTCCAACACCGCCCCCCACACACCACATCATTCCAACACCGCCCCCCACACACCACATCATTCCAACACCGCCCCCCACACACCACATCATTCCAACACCGCCCCCCACACACCACATCATTCCAACACCGCCCCCCACACACCACATCATTCCAACACCGCCCCCCACACACCACATCATTCCAACACCGCCCCCCACACACCACATCATTCCAACACCGCCCCCCACACACCACATCATTCCAACACCGCCCCCCACACACCACATCATTCCAACACCGCCCCCCACACACCACATCATTCCAACACCGCCCCCCACACACCACATCATTCCAACACCGCCCCCCACACACCACATCATTCCAACACCGCCCCCCACACACCACATCATTCCAACACCGCCCCCCACACACCACATCATTCCAACACCGCCCCCCACACACCACATCATTCCAACACCGCCCCCCCACACACCACATCATTCCAACACCGCCCCCCACACACCACATCATTCCAACACCGCCCCCCACACACCACATCATTCCAACACCGCCCCCCACACACCACATCATTCCAACACCGCCCCCCACACACCACATCATTCCAACACCGCCCCCCACACACCACATCATTCCAACACCGCCCCCCACACACCACATCATTCCAACACCGCCCCCCACACACCATCATTCCAACACCGCCCCCCACACACCATCATTCCAACACCGCCCCCCACACACCATCATTCCAACACCGCCCCCCACACACCATCATTCCAACACCGCCCCCCACACACCATCATTCCAACACCGCCCCCCACACACCATCATTCCAACACCGCCCCCCCACACACCATCATTCCAACACCGCCCCCCCACACACCATCATTCCAACACCGCCCCCCCACACACCATCATTCCAACACCGCCCCCCCACACACCATCATTCCAACACCGCCCCCCCACACACCATCATTCCAACACCGCCCCCCCACACACCATCATTCCAACACCGCCCCCCCACACACCATCATTCCAACACCGCCCCCCCACACACCATCATTCCAACACCGCCCCCCCACACACCATCATTCCAACACCGCCCCCCCACACACCATCATTCCAACACCGCCCCCCCACACACCATCATTCCAACACCGCCCCCCCACACACCATCATTCCAACACCGCCCCCCCACACACCATCATTCCAACACCGCCCCCCCACACACCATCATTCCAACACCACCCCCCCACACACCATCATTCCAACACCGCCCCCCCACACACCATCATTCCAACACCGCCCCCCCACATACCATCATTCCAACACCGCCCCCCACATGCCATCATTCCAACACCGCCCCCCACATGCCATCATTCCAACGGCACCCCACACATGCCATCATTCCAACGGCACCCCACACATGCCATCATTCCAACGGCACCCCACACATGCCATCATTCCAACGGCCCCCCCATGCCATCATTCCAACGGCCCCCCCATGCCATCATTCCAACGGCCCCCCCATGCCATCATTCCAACGGCCCCCCCACATGCCATCATTCCAACGGCCCCCCCACATGCCATCATTCCAACGGCCCCCCACATGCCATCATTCCAACGGCCCCCCACATGCCATCATTCCAACGGCCCCCCACATGCCATCATTCCAACGGCCCCCCACATGCCATCATTCCAACAGCACCCCACATGCCATCATTCCAACAGCACCCCACAATACCATCATTCCAACAGCACCCCACAATACCATCATTCCAACAGCACCCCACATACCATCATTCCATCAATACCCCACATACCATCATTCCAACAATACCCCACATACCATATCCTATCATTCCAACAATACCCCAACTACTGCAGCATAACTAGTTCTCATAACCTGGTTCCTCACCATACTACAGTGTTCCTAGTACTCATTACCTGGTGCCTCACTATACTGCAGTGTTCATAGTGCTCATTACCTGGTGTCTCACTATACTGCAGTGTCCCTAGTACTCATTACCTGGTGCCTCTCCATACTGCAGTGTTCATAGCATTCATTACCTTGTGCCACACCATACTGCAGTGTGCCTAGTACTCATTACCTGGTGCCACACCATACTGCAGTGCGTCTAGTACTCATTACCTGGTGCCTCACCATACTGCAGTGTTCCTAGTACTCATTACCTAGAGCCACATCATTGTATCCTGCCTAGTACTCACACACATGCTTTCCCAGTACTGCATATATTCCATCTCTTACCGGACAGTTTTGTCATCTGCTGCAGAAATGATTTGCCGGTCATCGTTGTACCACAAAGCCTTCTTAATACCAGATGTGTGACCGCCGATCTGTTCCGGATCTAGGATGAATAATGGACACATGTATTATTATATTTATGTACGCCAGTAACAGCAAATCTAAAACTGGTACAAAGACATGTTTACATTCAGTACCTAACTCCACCATGCTACACACTATAGAGGTTGCTGTAGATTAGAATGCTTTGCCCCGGGTGTAGAGGTTGCTGTAGATTAGAATGCTTTGCCCCGGGTGTAGAGGTTGCTGTAGATTAGAATGCTTTGCCCCGGGTGTACAGGTTGCTGTAGATTAGAATGCTTTGCCCCGGGTGTACAGGTTGCTGTAGATTAGAATGCTGTGCCCCGGGTGTAGAGGTTGCTGTAGATTAGAAAGCTGTGCCCCGGGTGTACAGGTTGCTGTAGATTAGAATGCTTTGCCCCGGGTGTAGAGGTTGCTGTAGATTAGAAAGCTGTGCCCCGGGTGTACAGGTTGCTGTAGATTAGAATGCTTTGCCCTGGGTGCACAGGTTTCTGTAGATTAGAATGCTGTGCCCCGGGTGTACAGGTTGCTGTAGATTAGAATGCTTTGCCCCGGGTGTACAGGTTGCTGTAGATTAGAATGCTTTGCCCCGGGTGTACAGGTTGCTGTAGATTAGAATGCTTTGCCCCGGGTGCACAGGTTTCTGTAGATTAGAATGCTTTGCCCCGGGTGTAGAGGTTGCTGTAGATTAGAAAGCTGTGCCCCGGGTGTACAGGTTGCTGTAGATTAGAATGCTTTGCCCCGGGTGTACAGGTTGCTGTAGATTAGAATGCTGTGCCCCGGGTGTAGAGGTTGCTGTAGATTAGAATGCTGTGCCCCGGGTGTAGAGGTTGCTGTAGATTAGAAAGCTGTGCCCCGGGTGTACAGGTTGCTGTAGATTAGAATGCTTTGCCCTGGGTGCACAGGTTTCTGTAGATTAGAATGCTGTGCCCCGGGTGTACAGGTTGCTGTAGATTAGAATGCTTTGCCCCGGGTGTACAGGTTGCTGTAGATTAGAATGCTTTGCCCCGGGTGTACAGGTTGCTGTAGATTAGAATGCTTTGCCCCGGGTGCACAGGTTTCTGTAGATTAGAATGCTTTGCCCCGGGTGTAGAGGTTGCTGTAGATTAGAATGCTTTGCCCCGGGTGTACAGGTTGCTGTAGATTAGAATGCTGTGCCCCGGGTGTAGAGGTTGCTGTAGATTAGAAAGCTGTGCCCCGGGTGTACAGGTTGCTGTAGATTAGAATGCTTTGCCCCGGGTGTAGAGGTTGCTGTAGATTAGAATGCTGTGCCCCGGGTGTAGAGGTTGCTGTAGATTAGAATGCTTTGCCCCGGGTGTACAGGTTGCTGTAGATTAGAATGCTTTGCCCCGGGTGTAGAGGTTGCTGTAGATTAGAAAGCTGTGCCCCGGGTGTAGAGGTTGCTGTAGATTAGAAAGCTGTGCCCCGGGTGTACAGGTTGCTGTAGATTAGAATGCTTTGCCCCGGGTGTACAGGTTGCTGTAGATTAGAATGCTTTGCCCCGGGTGTACAGGTTGCTGTAGATTAGAATGCTTTGCCCCGGGTGTACAGGTTGCTGTAGATTAGAATGCTTTGCCCCGGGTGTACAGGTTGCTGTAGATTAGAATGCTTTGCCCCGGGTGCACAGGTTGCTGTATATTAGAATGCTTTGCCCCGGGTGTACAGGTTGCTGTATATTAGAATGCTTTGCCCCGGGTGTACAGGTTGCTGTAGATTAGAATGCTTTGCCCCGGGTGTACAGGTTGCTGTAGATTAGAATGCTTTGCCCCGGGTGCACAGGTTTCTGTAGATTAGAATGCTTTGCCCCGGGTGTAGAGGTTGCTGTAGATTAGAATGCTGTGCCCCGGGTGTAGAGGTTGCTGTAGATTAGAATGCTTTGCCCCTGGTGTACAGGTTGCTGTAGATTAGAATGCTTTGCCCCGGGTGCACAGGTTTCTGTAGATTAGAATGCTTTGCCCCGGGTGTACAGGTTGCTGTAGATTAGAATGCTTTGCCCCGGGTGTACAGGTTGCTGTAGATTAGAATGCTTTGCCCCGGGTGTAGAGGTTGCTGTAGATTAGAATGCTGTGCCCCGGGTGTAGAGGTTGCTGTAGATTAGAATGCTGTGCCCCGGGTGTAGAGGTTGCTGTAGATTAGAATGCTTTGCCCCGGGTGTACAGGTTGCTGTAGATTAGAATGCTTTGCCCCGGGTGTACAGGTTGCTGTAGATTAGAATGCTTTGCCCCGGGTGTACAGGTTGCTGTATATTAGAATGCTTTGCCCCGGGTGTACAGGTTGCTGTAGATTAGAATGCTTTGCCCCGGGTGTACAGGTTGCTGTAGATTAGAATGCTTTGCCCCGGGTGCACAGGTTTCTGTAGATTAGAATGCTTTGCCCCGGGTGTAGAGGTTGCTGTAGATTAGAATGCTGTGCCCCGGGTGTAGAGGTTGCTGTAGATTAGAATGCTTTGCCCCTGGTGTACAGGTTGCTGTAGATTAGAATGCTTTGCCCCGGGTGCACAGGTTTCTGTAGATTAGAATGCTTTGCCCCGGGTGTACAGGTTGCTGTAGATTAGAATGCTTTGCCCCGGGTGTACAGGTTGCTGTAGATTAGAATGCTTTGCCCCGGGTGTACAGGTTGCTGTAGATTAGAATGCTTTGCCCCGGGTGTACAGGTTGCTGTAGATTAGAATGCTTTGCACCGGGTGTACAGGTTGCTGTAGATTAGAATGCTTTGCCCCGGGTGTACAGGTTGCTGTAGATTAGAATGCTTTGCCCCGGGTGTACAGGCTGCTGTAGATTAGAATGCTTTGCCCCGGGTGTAGAGGTTGCTGTAGATTAGAATGCTTTGCCCCGGGTGTACAGGTTGCTGTAGATTAGAATGCTTTGCCCCGGGTGTACAGGCTGCTGTAGATTAGAATGCTGTGCCCCGGGTGTAGTGGTTGCTGTAGATTAGAATGCTGTGCCCCGGGGTGTACAGGTTGCTGTAGATTAGAATGCTTTGCCCCGGGTGTACAGGCTGCTGTAGATTAGAATGCTTTGCCCCGGGTGTAGAGATTGCTGTAGATTAGAATGCTTTGCCCCGGGTGTACAGGTTGCTGTAGATTAGAATGCTGTGCCCCGGGTGTACAGGTTGCTGTAGATTAGAATGCTATGCCCCGGGTGTACAGGTTGCTGTAGATTAGAATGCTGTGCCCCTGGTGTACAGGTTGCTGTAGATTAGAATGCTTTGCCCCGGGTGTACAGGTTGCTGTAGATTAGAATGCTGTGCCCCGGGTGTACAGGTTGCTGTAGATTAGAATGCTGTGCCCCTGGTGTACAGGCTGCTGTAGATTAGAATGCTGTGCCCCGGGTGTAGTGGTTGCTGTAGATTAGAATGCTTTGCCCCGGGTGTACAGGTTGCTGTAGATTAGAATGCTTTGCCCCGGGTGTACAGGCTGCTGTATATGCTTTGTCATAGGTTGTCAGTCTCTGTGCAATGGCTGTGAGTTATGCTAGAAGTAAGGGGTCTCTGTACATACTGTAACATCTTTAAGTGCGGTGTACCACAAAATTTCAGGATTGGTACGGGAATGTTGTATGTAACCAATAAACCCCCAATCATCTGTGTGTAGGGACCGCACAACTAATGGTCCTACTGGTGCTATTCCTCACTATATCATCATGTACAGAGCAAGCACAGTATTGATACAGGTTCAATTACGATGGTCTACTGTTCCACTTATTAGCTGCAGGTGTCAGCATATATAAAACAGACGCTACAGTGCATCCGTAAAAGTATTCACAGCGCTTCACTTTTACCACATTTTGTTATGGTACAGCCTTATTTCAAAACATAATAAAAGGAGATTTATGGTAAGAACTTACCGTTGTTAAATCTTTCTGCGAGGTACATTGGGTTCCACAGGGAATTTACATCGGTGTAGAGTTGGATCTTGATCCGTGGCACCAACAGGTTAAAAGCTTTGACTGTTCCCAGGATGCATAGCACAGCCTCCTCTATAACCCCGCCTCCAGGCACTGGAGCTCAGTTTTGTTAACCAGTGCAATGCAGTAGCAGGTAAAAGACGACAACAGTTAGTAGCCACATACACCACATTCTCACAACAGAAGACAGTACCAGCAGCTAATGCCATACAAACCCATAGAAGCTAAGTGCGTCAGGGTGGGCACCCTGTGGAATCCAGTGTACCTCGCAGAAAGATTTAATAACTAAGTTGTTACCATAAATCTCCTTTTCTGCAGCGGGGTACACTGGTATTTCACAAGAATAACATCGGGGATGTCCTAAATCAGTTCTTCATGGGAGGGGACGCACTGCAGCGGGCACAAGAATCTGGCGTCCAAAGGAGGCATCCTGGGAGGCGGAAGTATCGAAGGCATATAACCTTATGAACGTGTTCACTGAGGACAACACCACGGTGGGCCGCCCAAGAAGGTCCAACAGACAGAGTAGAATGGTCTTTGATGGTAGCAGGAACCGGACGACCAGCCTATACATAAGCATGTGCAATCACCATTCTAATCCATCTGGCCAAGGTCTGCTTATTCGCAGGCCAGCCACGTTTGTCAAAACCAAAAAGAACAGAGAGAATCAGATCTCCTAAGCGAAACTGTTCTCTTCACATAAATATGGAGAGCCCGTACCACATCCAAAGACCGCTCTTTGGAGGATAAACCAGGAGAGGTAAAGGCCGGAACCACAATCTCTTGGTTAAGGTGGAAAGATGACACCACCTTAGGCAGACAACCAGGGCGAATTCTAAGAACCGCCCAGTCACAGTGAAAAATCAGAAAGGGTGACCGACAGGATAAGGCACCCAAGTCTGAAACCAGCTTAGCGGAGACAATAGCCAGCAAAAACAAGACCTTAAGAGTAAGCCACTTAAGGTCCACAGACTCAAGAGGTTCAAACGGAGACTCTTGTAGGGTATCCAGGACAACCTACAAATCCCAAGGAGCCACAGGAGGAACATAGGGAGGTTGAATACGTAAAACACCCCGAGTGAAAGTATGAACGTCAGGTAGAGTCACAATTTTTCTCTAAAACCTCACCGACAAGGCAGAAATATGAACATTGAGGGAGGCCAGTCGAAGGCCTAAGTCCAGGCCCTGTTGCAGAAAAGCCAAAAGATTGACAGTACTGAAATCATACAATTCATAATTCTTAGCCGCACACCAGGTGAAGTAAGAATTCCAGACCCTATAATAAATCCGAGCCAAAGCCGGTTTACGGGCTCTCAACATAGTTTGAATGACTGCTTCAGAGAATCCCTTGGCCCTCAGAACTAAAGCTTCAAGAGCCACGCCGTCAAAGCCAGTCGGGCCAGATCCTGGTAGAGACTAAGTCCCTGAACGAGGAGGTCTGGGCGTTACGGAAGTAGAAGAGGACGCTCTATCGAGAGACCCAACAGGTCTAAAAACCAATGACGTCTGGGCCACGCTGGAGCTATCAGAAGTAGTAATCCTCCTTCTTGCTTGAAATTCCTTATTACCCTGGGCAGGAGTGACACTGGAGGAAACACGTATGGCAGCCGAAAGTTCCATGGAATTGCCAGGTCGTCCACGAACGCTGATTGAGGATCCCTTGTCCTTGCTCCGAAGACCGGTACCTTGTGATTGTGTCGAGACGCCATCAGGTCTACATCTGGTAGGCCCCACTTGTCCACTAGGAGTTGAAATACTTCTGGATGAAGGCTCCACTCTCCGGCGTGTACGTCCTGACGACTGAGGAAGTCTGCTTCCCAGTTGAGGACCCCCGGAATGAACACTGCCGATAGAAGAAACTGACACTTCCATCACTGCCATGCGGCTTCGAGTGTCACCTTGATGATTTATGTACGCCACCGTGGTGGCGTTGTCAGACTGTACTTGAACAGGCCTGTTCTGTACCAGAGGCAGGGCCAGTTTTAAAGCATTGAACACTGCCCGCAACTCCAGAATGTTTATCGGGAGGAGAGATTCCTCCCTGGTCCATCGACCCTGAAGAGTGTGTTGCTCAAACACCACACCCCAACCCCGCAGAATGGCATCCGTCGTTAGAAGGACCCAGTTGGAGATCCAGAAGGGACGACCCCTGCTCAATTGCTGGTTCTGTAGCCACCAGGTCTGTGAAAGGCGAACCTCCAGAATCAAGGAGATCATGCGAGTCCTGATCCGGTGTGGCAGGCCGTCCCATTTGGAAAGGATTAACCTCTGCAGGGGGGCGGGAATGAAACGGAGCGTCTTCCACCATGTCGAAAGTCGACACCAAGAGGCCAAGTACTTGCATCGCAGAGTGTACCGACACACGTGTGCGACATAGGAAGCATCTTATCTTTTCCTGAAGCTTCAGGACTTTCTCTGGAGACAAGAACAACCATTGGTTGTGGGTGTCCAATATGCCCCCAGGTGCACCATGCTCTGAGCAGGGACCAGCAAGGATTTCTTCCAGTTGATGAGCCACCCGTGGGCTTGCAGGAATTGGACCGTCAGTTCCAGATGATAGAGGAGAACCTCTGGGGAGTTCACCATGATCAACAAGTCGGCCAGATATGGCAGGATCCTGAAACCCTGACGGCGGAGCATAGCCGTCATGACCTTGGTGAAATGTCTCAAAGCCGTGGTCAGACCAAAAGGTAAGGCCTGGAATTGAAAATGTAGGTTGCCAATAGCAAACCGCAGGTATTGCTGATGTGACATGGCAATAGGTATATGTAGGTAAGCATCCTGTATGTCCAGGGATACCATATAGTCCATGGGCTCCAAAACCAGAATAATAGAGCGAAGAGTTTCCATACGGAATTTGGAAACTTTCACAAATTTGTTCAATGACTTGAGGTTGAGAATGGGCCGGGAAGACCCCTTAGGTTTCGGAACTAGGGACAATGTTGAATAGAACCCCCTGAGTCTCTGAGCCAGAGGCACCGGCACTATCACCTGTGTCTAGGAGGGATTGTACCACCAAATGGAGAGAGTTCGCTTTTAACGGATTCTGAAGGGATGTTTGTTGAGCAAAACTGGCGAGGGGGACGTTTCTTGAAAGAGATTGCGTATCCGTAAGTGACGACTTCCTGTACCCAGGCGTCTGAAGTGGTCTGTAACCATACCTGAGCAAACCGTAGAAGTCAGCCTCCCACCCTGGGGTCTCCCTGGAAGAGGCCCACCCCGTCATGCAGCAGGTTTGTCTGTTTTGGAAGCAGGCTGACAGGCAGCCCAGGAACGTTTAGGTTTGGGCTTAGAGAATTTGGGAGTGCGAGCCTGTTCCGCGTACGCCTGACCCTTTGCTTTACTTGGAGGCCGAAAGGAGGTACTTTTAGCCTTTGGAGCCGAAGGATTAGTACTAGGCAGACAGGCAGTCTTAGCGGATGCGAAGTCAGCAACAATCTTGTTGAGATCATCCCCAAAAAGGATGTTTCCCTTAAAGGGAATCACCTCCAAGGTCTCTTTCGAGTCCAGTTCTACAGACCAGGACCGCAACCAGAGAATCCGGCGAGCCAGAACGGACGTAGTAGACGCATTGGCCGCCAGGACACCAGCATCAGATGCCGCCTCCTGAATATAAAGAGAAGCTGTAATAATAGGAGAGACACTGTCTGGCATTATCAGGAAAATCAAACGGTAGCTCCGCTTCAACTTCCTGAACCCAGGCTTCAATAGCTTTTGCAGTCCAAGAAGCCGCAATAGTAGTACAGCTCCTGCAAGAGTGTAAATAGACTTCAAGCAACCCTCCACACCGTCTGTGCCTTCAGAGAGGCGACGGTAGTGACAGGCAGAGCAGATGAAATGTGGAACCAGACGCACGAAATGTGAGTCCACCGGCAGCAGTGTTTCCCAATTTTTACTTAGCTCTGCAGCGAGGGGATAATGAGCTAGCATCTTCTTAGAGAATTTCTTTCCTGGATACTCCCAGGATTCCTGACGTATATGTCAACCAAATGGTCAGAATGTGTTAAAACTAATTTAGTAACCTTCTGACGCCCAAATTTATCAGGTTTCTTAGACATATCTGGAGGGTCAGTTTCATCATCAATTTGATGGATCAGTCTGATAGCCTCCAAGAGGTCAGGAACATCCACCTGTGTAATAGATTCCCCATCAGAAGCGTCTGCATCAGTGTCTGAGGGGTCAGTATATGCACCATCTTCATCGGATGAAGATGGTGCATATGTGTGGATTGTGAGGAAGTAATGGCCCGCTTAGAGGACCCCTTGTTCTTAGGCAGGCAAGGGTTAGGTATTTTTTTTTTTGTTAAAGTCTGACTTAATTGCTGTAACTGAGAGGACAGATTATCTGCAGGGACAATATGTGGCTGTAATGGCACAGGAGGTCTCACAGGGGGCGTAAGTCTTGTTACTAGCGTAGTCCATAAATTAGCAGCCCAAAGTGGGTTTTGGTGTGCCACCGGTGCTGCAGACTGACTGAGGGGTATAGAACCCCCGGTACCTGGACCCTCAGCTGCAATGTTTTCCTCCGAGCAATCCGTGGCATCAGCACTGCATGACGCAGGCTCAGCCATGGATCTACCACCCTGTTTAGCAGACATTATGTGTAAGCGTATGCTTAGGGTGTAACAGTACAATAGAACCAGACAAATTACCTGACAAAAACCCCATCTAGTGTGACTGCAAAGCAGAGCACAGAGAATGTAAGAGGTATATAGTGACTGAAACACACAGAGAAAAATACCAAAGTAGTATATCCTGTGAAACACTATATCAAATGAGAACCCTGATGCACTTAGCCCCTCTCAGGGTACAGAATATAGGGATAGCAGTATGTGTGAGATACACAGAATAGAGACCACACAGCAGCTATAGGCACACACAGTCACATGTACAATGCAGAGATTATTATAAATAAAACTGCACTGGACTAGTAATAATAAGTAACTACACTACTAAGTAAAGCTATGCATACATACACAGATATAACAATGCACAGTAATACTGGATGTATATCACAGGATACTTGTACTAAATATCTCTGTAGTAATGCACTTGTTCTTACCTAACACTGTCTAAACGACATGTAGAATACCACCGGGTACTGCGGGGCCTATTTGAAACAGGTTTTAATAAATCTGACCTCTGCCCCTTGCCCTGGTGATCTAGTGGGGTCCCTGTATGGCCACAGTGACCACGCCAGAGCGCGTGGTCCTTCTACGAGAGACCGCGCCGGATCGCGATTTCAGCGGGTCCCGCCTGGGGGACCCTCTTACCTCCTCCCTGTAGATGCGGCCAGTCGATCCAGGAGAGCAGCGTCGAGTGTGTGCCTGATGAGACCGGAACGCCTCCGCTGTAAGTACCCAGAACCAGGGCGCGGGAGTGTACAGCGCCGCTGGGGGATGTGAGGTAGCCGCAGCACGATATGTCAGACTGACATATAGCATTTCTAAGTGCCTGTGCTGCGGCCCTTGAAGTCTTCTTTCTTCAAAAAGCTCTTTTCAGGGCTCCCTAGCGCAGCCCTCCCTGTTACCTGCCTGTACTGCAGGCACCAACGTACAAACTGAGCTCCAGTGCCTGGAGGCGGGGTTATAGGGGAGGCAGCGCAGTGCATCCTGGGAACAGTCGAAGCTTTAGCCTGTTTGTGCCTCTGATCAAGATCCAACTCTACACCAATGTAATTCCCTGTGGAATCAGTGTACACAGCAGCAGAAATTCATTTTTACCCCTCAAAATTCTACACACAATACCCCATAATGACAATGTGAAAAAAAGTTTGAGATTTTTGCAAATTTATTAAAAATATAAAAACTAAGAAATGTACATAAGTACTCACAGCTTTTGCCATGAAGCTCAAAATTGAGCTCAGGTGCATCCTGTTTCCACTGATCATTCTTGAGGTGTCCCTACAGCTTTTAGAGTCCACCTGTGGTAAATTCAGTTGATTGGACATGATTTGGAAAGGCATACAGCTGTCTATATAAGGTCGCACACTTGACAGTGCATGTCTGAGCACAAACCAAGCATGAAGTCAAAGGAATTGTCTGTAGACCTCCGAGACAGGATTGTCATGAGGCACAAATCTGGGGTAGGGTACAGATAAAAATAAGAATTTACTCACCGGTAATTCTATTTCTCGTAGTCCGTAGTGGATGCTGGGAACTCCGTAAGGACCATGGGGAATAGACGTGCTCCGCAGGAGACTGGGCACTCTAAAGAAAAGATTAGGTACTATCTGGTGTGCACTGGCTCCTCCCTCTATGCCCCTCCTCCAGACCTCAGTTAGGGAAACTGTGCCCGGAAGAGCTGACATTACAAGGAAAGGATTTTTGGAATCCAGGGTAACGACTCATACCAGCCACACCAATCACACCGTACAACTCGTGATAACTATACCCAGTTAACAGTATGAACAACAACTGAGCCTCACTCAACGGATGGCTCATAACAATAACCCTTATTTAAGCAATAACTAAATACACATATTGCAGAAAGTCCGCACTTGGGACGGGCTCCCAGCATCCACTACGGACTACGAGAAATAGAATTACCGGTGAGTAAAATCTTATTTTCTCTGACGTCCTAGTGGATGCTGGGAACTCCGTAAGGACCATGAGGATTATACCAAAGCTCCCAAACGGGCGGGAGAGTGCGGATGACTCTGCAGCACCGAATGAGCAAACACAAGGTCCTCCTTAGCCAGGGTATCAAACTTGTAGAACTTTGCAAAGGTGTTTGAACCCGACCAAGTAGCCGCTTGGCAAAGCTGTAAAGCCGAGACCCCACGGGCAGCCGCCCAAGAAGAGCCCACCTTCCTTGTGAAATGGGCTTTTACTGATTTAGGATGCGGCAGTCCAGCCGCAGAATGTGCAAGTTGAATCGTGCTACAGATCCAGCGAGCAATAGTCTGCTTAGAAGCAGGAGCACCCAGCTTGTTGGGTGCATGCAGGATAAACAGCGAGTCAGTTTTTCTGACTCTAGCCGTCCTGGAAACATAGATTTTCAGGGCCCGGACTACGTCCAGCAACTTGGAATCCTGCAAGTTCCGAGTAGCCGCAGGCACCACAATAGGTTGGTTCAAATGAAACGCTGATACCACCTTCGGGAGAAATTGGGGACGAGTCCTCAATTCTGCCCTGTCCATATGGAAGATCAGATAAGGGCTTTTACATGACAAAGCCGCCAATTCTGACACACGCCTAGCCGAAGCCAAAAGCATGACCACTTTCCACGTGAGATACTTCAACTCCACGGTCTGAAGTGGCTCAAACCAATGTGATTTTAGGAAATCCAACACTACGTTGAGATCCCAAGGTGCCACTGGAGGCACAAAAGGGGGCTGAATATGCAGCACTCCCTTATCAAACGTCTGAACTTCAGGCAGTGAAGCCAGTTCTTTTTGAAAGAAATAGACAGGGCCGAAATCTGGACTTTTATGGATCCCAATTTTAGGCCCATAGTCACTCCTGACTGTAGGAAGTGCAGAAATCGACCCAGCTGAAATTCCTCTGTTGGGGCCTTCATAGCCTCACACCAAGTAACATATTTTCGCCATATGCGGTGATAATGTTTTGCTGTCACATCCTTCCTAGCTTTTATCAGCGTAGGAATGACTTCAACCGGAATGCCCTTTTCCATCAGGATCCGGCGTTCAACCGCCATGCCGTCAAACGCAGCCGCGGTAAGTCTTGGAACAGACAGGGTCCCTGCTGTAGCAGGTCCTGTCGGAGCGGCAGAGGCCAAGGGTCCTCTGAGATCATTTCTTGTAGTTCCGGGTACCAAGTTCTTCTTGGCCAATCCGGAACGATGAGTATAGTTCTTACTCCTCTCTTTCTTATTATCCTCAGTACCTTTGGTATGAGAGGAAGAGGAGGGAACACAAACCGACTGGTACACCCACGGTGTCACTAGAGCATCCACAGCTATCGCCTGAGGGTCCCTTGACCTGGCGCAATATCTTTTTAGCTTTTTGTTGAGGCGGGACGCCATCATGTCCACCTGTGGCCTTTCCCAACGATTTACAAGCAGCTGGAAGACTTCTGGATGAAGTCCCCACTCTCCCGGGTGGAGGTCGTGCCTGCTGAGGAAGTCTGCTTCCCAGTTGTCCACTCCCGGAATGAACACTGCTGACAGTGCTATCACGTGATTCTCCGCCCATCGGAGAAACCTTGTGGCTTCTGCCATTGCCATCCTGCTTCTTGTGCCGCCCTGTCGGTTTACATGGGCGACCGCCGTGATGTTGTCTGACTGAATCAGCACCGGCTGGTTTTGAAGCAGGGGTTTTGCTTGACTTAGGGCATTGTAAATGGCCCTTAGTTCCAGAATATTTATGTGTAGGGAAGTCTCCTGACTCGACCATTGTCCTTGGAAGTTTCTTCCCTGAGTGACTGCCCCCCAACCTCGGAGGCTTGCATCCGTGGTCACCAGGACCCAGTCCTGAATGCCAAATCTGCGGCCCTCGAGAAGATGAGCACTCTGCAGCCACCACAGCAGAGACACCCTGGCCCTCGGGGACAGGGTGATCAACCGATGCATCTGAAGATGCGATCCGGACCACTTGTCTAACAGATCCCACTGAAAGATCCTTGCCTGGAACCTGCCGAAGGGAATTGCTTCGTAAGAAGCTACCATCTTTCCCAGGACTCGCGTGCAGTGATGCACAGACACCTGTTTTGGTTTCAGGAGGTCTCTGACCAGAGATGACAACTCCTTGGCCTTCTCCTCCGGGAGTAACACCTTCTTCTGTTCTGTGTCCAGAATCATACCCAAGAACAGCAGACGCGTCGTAGGAACCAGCTGCGACTTTGGGATATTCAGAATCCAGCCGTGCTGTTGTAGCACTTCCTGAGATAATGCTACTCCGACCAACAACTGCTCCATGGACCTCGCCTTTATAAGGAGATCGTCCAAGTACGGGATAATTATAACTCCCTTCTTTCGAAGGAGTATCATCATTTCGGCCATTACCTTGGTAAATACCCTCGGTGCCGTGGACAGACCAAACGGCAACGTCTGGAATTGGTAATGGCAGTCCTGTACCACAAATCTGAGGTACTCCTGGTGAGGAAGGTAAATGGGGACATGTAGGTAAGCATCCTTGATGTCCAGTGATACCATAAATTCCCCCTCTTCTAGGCTTGCAATAACCGCCCTTAGCGATTTCAAATTTAGAATGGGTCTCACCGAACAGTCTGGTTTCGGTACCACAAACATTGTGGAATAGTAACCCCGTCCCTGTTGAAGGAGGGGAACTTTGATTATCACCTGCTGGAGGTACAGCTTGTAAATTGCTGCCAGTACTACCCTCCCTTTCCTTGGGAGTAGCTGGCAAGGCTGATTTGAGGTAACGGCGAGGGGGAGACGTCTCGAACTCCAGCTTGTATCCCTGAGATACCACTTGTAGAACCCAGAGATCCACCTGTGAGCGAACCCACTGGTCGCTGAAGTTCCGGAGACGGGCCCCCACCGCACCTGGCTCCACCTGTGGAGCCCCAGCGTCATGCGGTGGACTTAGTGGAAGCAGGGGAGGATTTTTGTTCCTGGGAACTGGCTGTCTGGTGCAGCTTTTTCCCTCTACCCCTGCCTCTGGGCAGAAAGGACGCGCCTCTGACCCGCTTGCCTTTCTGGGGCCGAAAGGACTGTACTTGATAATACGGTGCTTTCTTAGGCTGTGAGGGAACCTGAGGTAAAAAGGTTGACTTCCCAGCTGTTGCTGTGGACATGAGGTCCGAGAGACCGTCCCCAAACAATTCCTCACCCTTATAAGGCAAAACTTCCATGTGCCTTTTAGAATCAGCATTACCTGTCCACTGCCATAATACTCTCCTGGCAGAAATGGACATTGCATTAATTCTAGATGCCAGCCGGCAAATGTCCCTCTGTGCATCCCTCATATATAAGACTACGTCTTTAATATGCTCTATGGTTAGCAAAATAGTATCCCTGTCAAGGGAATCAATGTTATCTGACAGGGAATCAGACCATGCTGCTGCAGCACTACACATCCATGCTGAAGCAATAGCAGGTCGCAGTATAGTACCTGAGTGTGTATACACAGACTTCATGATAGCCTCCTGCTTTCTATCTGCAGGCTCCTTTAAGGCGGCCGTATCCTGAGACGGCAGTGCCACCTTTTTTGATAAGCGTGAGCGCCTTGTCCACCCTAGGGGATGTCTCCCAGCGTAACCTATCCGTTGGCGGGAAAGGGTACGCCATTAGTAACAGCTTAGAAATCACTAGTTTCTTATCTGGGGAACACCACGCTTCTTCACACAATTCATTTAACTCATCAGATGGGAGAAAAGTCACTGGCTGCTTTTTCTCCCCAAACATAATACCCTTTTTTGTGGTAACCGGGTTAATGTCAGAAATGTGCAACACATTTTTCATTGCCGTAATCATGCATCGGATGGCCCTTGTGGATTGTACATTTGTCTCATCCTCGTCGATACTGGAGTCAGACTCCGTGTCGACATCTGTGTCTGCCATCTGAGGTAGCGGGCGTTTATGAGCCCCTGATGGCCTCTGAGACGCTTGGGCAGGCGCGGGCTGAGATGCCGGCTGTCCCAAAGCTGTTACGTCATCGAACCTTTTATGCAAGGAGTTGACACTGTCGGTTAATACCTTCCACATATCCATCCACTCTGGTGTCGGCCCCGCAGGAGGCGACATCACACTTATCGGCTCCTGCTCCGCCTCCACATAAGCGTCCTCATCAAACATGTCGACACAGCCGTACCGACACCGTACACACACACAGGGAATGCTCTGACTGAGGACAGGACCCCACAAAGTCCTTTGGGGAGACAGATAGAGAGTATGCCAGCACACACCAGAGCGCTATATAACAGAGGGATTTACACTAATACAAAGTGAATTTTCCCCCAATAGCTGATTATCACAATTTGCGCCTAAATTTATGTGTCCCCCCTCTCTTTTTTACCCTTTTCGTAGTGTATACTGCAGGGGAGAGCCTGGGGAGCGTCCTTCCAGCGGAGCTGTGAAGAGAAAATGGCGCCAGTGTGCTGAGGAAGATAGCCCCGCCCCTTCAGCGGCGGGCTTCTCTCGCTTTTTTAATACAGGTTGAGTATCCCTTATCCAAAATGCTTGGGACCAGAGGTATTTTGGATATGGGATTTTTCCGTATTTTGGAATAATTGCATACCATAATGAGATATCATGGTGATGGGACCTAAATCTAAGCACAGAATGCATTTATGTTACATATACACCTTGTACACAGCCTGAAGGTCATTTTAGCCAATATTTTTAATAACTTTGTGTATTAAACAAAGTTTGTGTACATTGAGACATCAAAAAACAAAGGTTTCACTATCTCACTCAAAAAAGTCTGTATTACGGAATATTCCGTATTTCGGAATATTTGGATAAGGGATACTCAACCTGTAATATTTATGGCGGGGGATTAGGCACATATACAGTTTAGAACTGTATTATGTGCATTTTGCCAAGTAAGGTATACTAATTGCAGCCCAGGGCGACCCCCCCCCCCAGCGCCCTGCACCCACCAGTGACCAGAGCGTGTGGTGTGCTGTGGGAGCAATGGCGCACAGCTGCAGTGCTGTGCGCTACCTTATTGAAGACCGGAGTCTTCAGCCGCAGATTTTCTCTGGAATCTTCCGTCTTCTGGCTCTGCAAGGGGGACGGCAGCGCGGCTCCGGGAACGGACGATCGAGGTCGGGCCCTGTGTTCGATCCCTCTGGAGCTAATGGTGTCCAGTAGCCTTAGAAGCACAAGCTAGCTGCAAGCAGGTAGGTTTGCTTCTCTCCCCTAAGTCCCACGTAGCAGTGAGTCTGTTGCCAGCAGATCTCACTGAAAATAAAAAACCTAACAAATACTTTCTTTTTTAGTGAACTCAGGAGAGCCCACTAAGTGCATCCAGCTCTGGCCGGGCACAGATTGTAACTGAGGTCTGGAGGAGGGGCATAGAGGGAGGAGCCAGTGCACACCAGATGTAGTACCTAATCTTTCTTTAAAGAGTGCCCAGTCTCCTGCGGAGCCCGTCTATTCCCCATGGTCCTTACGGAGTACCCAGCATCCACTAGGACGTCAGAGAAAAGCACATGGCAGCCCGCCTGGAGTTTGCCAAAATGCACCTGAAGGACTCTCAGACCATGAGAAACACAATTCTCTGGTCTGATGAGAGAAAGATTGAACTCTTTGGCGTGAATGCCAGGCATCATGTTTGGAGGAAACCAGGCACCACTCATCACCAGGCCAATACCATCCCTACAGTGAAGCATGGTGGTGGCAGCATCATGCCGTGGGGATGCTTTTCAGCGGCAGGAACTAGGAGACTAGTCAGGATAGAGGGAAAGATGAATGCAGCAATGTTAAGAAGACATCCTGGATGAAAACCTGCTCCAGAGCGCTCTTGACCTCAGACTGGGGAGACGGTTCATCTTTCAGCAGGACAACGACCCTAAGCACACAGCCAAGATATCAAAGGAGTGGCTTCAGGACAACTCTGTGAATGTCCTTGAGTGGATCAGCCAGAGCCCAGACTTGAATCTGACTGAACATCTCTGGAGAGATCTGAAAATGGCTGTGCACCAACGCTTCCCATCCAACCTGATGGAGCTTGAGAGGCGCTGCAAAGAGGAATGGGCGAAACTGCTCAAAGATAGGTGTGCCAAGCTTGTGGCATCAAATTCAAAAAGACCTGAGGCTGTAATTGCTGCCAAAGGTGCATCAACAAAGTATTGAGCAAAGGCTGTGAATACTTATGTGCATGTGATTTCTTAGTTTTTTATTATTAATAAATGTGAAAAAATAAGATTTTAAACCTACCGGTAAATCTTTTTCTCCTAGTCCGTAGAGGATGCTGGGGACTCCGTAAGGACCATGGGGTATAGACGGGCTCCGCAGGAGACATGGGCACCATAAAGAACTTTAGAATGGGTGTGCACTGGCTCCTCCCTCTATGCCCCTCCTCCAGACCTCAGTTAGAGAAACTGTGCCCAGAGGAGACTGACAGTACGAGGAAAGGATTTTTGTAAATCTAAAGGCAAGATTCATATCAGCCCACACCATCCACACCGTATAACCTGGAATATACGCAACCAGTAAACAGTATGAACAAAACAGTATCAGCTAACGACTGATCCCAACTGTAACATAACCCTTATGTAAGCAACAACTATGTACAAGTCCTGCAGAAATATGTCCGCACTGGGACGGGCGCCCAGCATCCTCTACGGACTAAGAGAAAAAGATTTACCGGTAGGTTTAAAATTTTATTTTCTCTTATGTCCTAGAGGATGCTGGGGACTCCGTAAGGACCATGGGGATTATACCAAAGCTCCAGACCAGGCGGGAGAGTGCGGATGACTCTGCAGCACCGATTGAGCAAACAGTAGGTCTTCCTCAGCCAAGGTATCAAACTTGTAGAATTTAGCAAAAGTGTTTGACCCCGACCAAGTCACCGCTTGGCAAAGTTGTAAAGCCGAAACGCCTCGGGCAGCTGCCCAAGAAGAGCCCACCTTCCTAGTGGAATGGGCCTTTACCGAATTTGGTAACAGCAATCCAGCCGTAGAATGAGCCTGCTGAATCGTTTTACATATCCAGCGAGCAATAGTCTGCTTAGAAGCAGGAGTGCCAAGCTTGTTGGCTGCATACAGGAAAAACAGTGCCTCTGTTTTCCTAATCCGAGCCGTCTTGGCTACGTAAATTTTTAAGGCCCTGACTACATCAAGGGACATGGAATCCTCCAAGTCTCCCGTAGCCACAGGTACCACAATAGGTTGGTTCATATGAAACGATACCACCTTAGGTAAAAATTGAGGACGAGTCCTCAACTCTGCTCTATCCACATGGAAAATGAGATAGGGGCTCTTATGAGACAAGGCCGCCAATTCGGACACCCGCCTTGCAGATGCCAAGGCCAACAACATGACCACCTTCCAAGTGAGACATTTTAATTCAACTGTCTGAAGAGGTTCAAACCAGTGAGATTTTAGGAACTGTAACACCACGTTAAGGTCCCATGGTGCCACTGGGGGCACAAAAGGAGGCTGGATGTGCAGCACTCTCTTTACAAAAGTCTGGACTTCTGGGAGAAAAGCCAATTCCTTCTGGAAAAATATAGATAGGGCCGAAATCTGTACCTTTATGGAGCCTAACTTTAGGCCCATATCCACTCCTGTCTGTAGAAAGTAAAGAAAACGGCCCAGGTGAAAATCTTCCGTAGGAGCATTCTTGACTTCACACCAAGATACATATTTCCTCCAGATACGGTGATAATGTTTCGCCGTCACCTCCTTCCTAGCCTTTATCAGAGTAGGGATGACTTCATCTGGAATACCTTTTCCAGCTAGGATTCGGCGTTCAACCGCCATGCCGTCAAACGTAACCGCGGTAAGTCTTGGAACACGTAGGGCCCCTGCTGCAACAGGTCCTCCCTGAGAGGAAGAGGCCATGGATCTTCTGTGAGCATCTCCTGAAGATCTGAATACCAGGCCCTTCGAGGCCAATCTGGAACAATGAGTATTGTCTGCACTCTTTTTCGTCTTATGATTCTCAATATTTTTGAGATGAGAGGAAGAGGAGGGAACACATAGACCGACTGAAACACCCATGGTGTCACCAGGGCGTCCACCGCTACTGCCTGCGGGTCCCTTGACCTGGCACAATACCTCCGAAGCTTCTTGTTGAGGCGTGACGCCATCATGTCTATTTGAGGAAGACCCCAAAGACTTGTTATCTCTGCAAAAACCTCTTGATGAAGTCCCCACTCTCCCGGATGGAGATCGTGTCTGCTGAGGAAGTCTGCTTCCCAGTTGTCCACTCCCAGAATGAATACCGCTGACAGAGCGCTTACGTGATTTTCTGCCCAGCGTAGAATCCTGGTGGCTCTCGCCATTGCCGCTCTGCTCCTTGTCCCGCCTTGGCGGTTTACATGAGCCACTGCTGTGACGTTGTCCGATTGAATCAGAACCGGTAGGTCGCTAAGAAGACTCTCCGCTTGTCGCAGGCCGTTGTATATGGCCCTCAATTCCAGTATGTTGATGTGTAGACAAGCCTCCTGGCTCGACCACAGTCCCTGAAAATTCCTTCCTTGTGTGACTGCTCCCCATCCTCGGAGGCTAGCGTCCGTGGTCACCAGAACCCAGTCTTGAATGCCGAACCTGCGACCCTCTAGAAGGGGAGCACTCTGCAGCCACCACAGGAGAGACACCCTGGCCCTGGGGGACAGGCTTATTTTCAGATGTATTTGTAGATGGGACCCGGACCACTTGCCCAGAAGGTCCCACTGAAAAGTCCTCGCATGAAACCTGCCGAAGGGGATGGCTTCGTAGGTCGCCACCATTTTCCCTAGTACTCGAGTGCATTGATGGACTGACACTTTTCGGTTTTAACAGGTCTCTGACCATGTTCTGGAGTTCCTGGGCTTTTCCCATCGGGAGAAAAACCCTCTTTTGTTCTGTGTCCAGAATCATGCCTAAGAAAGACACCCGAGTCGTTGGAACCAACTGCGACTTTGGTAGATTTAGAATCCATCCCTGTTGCTGTAGCACTCTCAGGGAGAGCGACACGCTTTTCTGCAACTGTTCCTTTGATCTCGCTTTTATCAGGAGATCGTCCAAGTACGGGATAATTGTGACTCCTTGTCTGCGCAGGAGCACCATCATTTCCGCCATTACCTTGGTGAAAACCCTCGGGGCCGTGGAAAGCCCAAACGGCAACGTCTGAAACGGGTAATGACAGTCCTGTACAGCGAATCTCAGGTACTCCTGATGAGGAGGAAATATGGGAACGTGAAGGTATGCATCCTTTATGTCTAGTGACACCATAAAATCCCCCCCTTCCAGGCTGGAGATGACTGCCCGGAGCGATTCCATCTTGAACTTTCTCAAGTACAGGTTTAGGGATTTTAAATTTAGAACGGGTCTGACCAAGCCATCCGGTTTCGGGACCACAAATAGGGTTGAATAGTACCCTTTTCCCTGTTATATTAGGGGAACCTTGATAATCACCTGCTGTCGACACAGCTTTTGAATTGCAGCTAAAATTATCTCCCTCTCTGGGGGAGAAGCTGGTAAAGCAGATTTGAAGAATCGGCGAGGAGGCACGTCTTCGAATTTCCAGCTTGTGGCCTTGGGATACAATTTCCATAGCCCAAGGATCCACGTTCGACTGAACCCAGACGTGGCTGAAGAGTCGAAGATGTGCCCCCACCAGCGCGGACTCCCTCAGTGGAGCCCCAGCGTCATGCAATGGATTTAGCAGAAGCCGGGGAGGACTTCTGCTCCTGGGAACTAGCCGTAGCAGGCATTCTTTTCCCTCTACCCTTACCTCTGGCGAGGAAGGAAGAGCCCCAACCCTTTCTGAACTTATGCGACCGAAAGGACTGCATCTGATATTGTGGTGTTTTCTTTTGCTGTGGGGGAACAGAAGGCAAAAAAGTAGATTTACTCGCAGTAGCTGTGGAAACTAGGACCGCGAGACCTTCCCAAAATAAAACATTCCCCTTGTAAGGCAAAGTTTCCATATGTCTCTTTGAGTCGGCATCATGCGTCCATTGGCGGGTCCACAGGGCTCGCCTAGCAGAAATCGCCATGGCGCTGGCTCTCGAACCTAGCAGTCCAACGTCTCTCTGAGCGTCTCTCATATATAAGACTGCGTCTTTAATGTGACCTAAGGTCAATAAAATGATATCCCTATCTAGGGTATCAATGTCAGCTGACAAGGTATCCGTTCAAGCTGCTAAAGCTCTACAAACCCAAGCCGATGCTATTGCCGGTCTGAGTAAAGCCCCCGTATGTGTATAATAAGAATTTACTTACCGATAATTCTATTTCTCATAGTCCGTAGTGGATGCTGGGGACTCCGAAAGGACCATGGGGAATAGCGGCTCCGCAGGAGACTGGGCACAAAGTAAAAGCTTTAGGACTAGCTGGTGTGCACTGGCTCCTCCCCCTATGACCCTCCTCCAAGCCTCAGTTAGGCTACTGTGCCCGGACGAGCGTACACAATAAGGAAGGATTTTGAATCCCGGGTAAGACTCATACCAGCCACACCAATCACACCGTACAACTTGTGATCTGAACCCAGTTAACAGCATGATAACAGAAGGAGCCTCTGAAAAGATGGCTCACAACAACAATAACCCGATTTTTGTAACAATAACTATGTACAAGTAATGCAGACAATCCGCACATGGGATGGGCGCCCAGCATCCACTACGGACTATGAGAAATAGAATTATCGGTAAGTAAATTCTTATTTTCTCTAACGTCCTAGTGGATGCTGGGGACTCCGAAAGGACCATGGGGATTATACCAAAGCTCCCAAACGGGCGGGAGAGTGCGGATGACTCTGCAGCACCGAATGAGAGAACTCCAGGTCCTCCTCAGCCAGGGTATCAAATTTGGAGAATTTAGCAAACGTGTTTGCCCCTGACCAAGTAGCTGCTCGGCAAAGTTGTAAAGCCGAGACCCCTCGGGCAGCCGCCCAAGATGAGCCCACTTTCCGTGTGGAATGGGCTTTTACAGATTTTGGCTGTGGCAGGCCTGCCACAGAATGTGCAAGCTGAATTATACTACAAATCCAATGAGCAATCGTCTGCTTAGAAGCAGGAGCACCCAGCTTGTTGGGTGCATACAGGATAAACAGCGAATCAGATTTCCTGACTCCAGCCGTCCTGGAAACATATATTTTCAGGGCCCTGACTACGTCCAGCAACTTGGAATCCTCCAAGTCCCTAGTAGCCGCAGGCACCACAATAGGTTGGTTCAGGTGAAACGCTGAAACCACCTTGGGGAGAAATTGAGGACGAGTCCTCAATTCTGCCCTGTCCGTATGAAAAATTAGGTAAGGGCTTTTATAGGATAAAGCCGCCAATTCTGAGACACGCCTGGCTGAAGCCAGGGCTAACAGCATTACCACTTTCCATGTGAGATATTTTAAGTCCACAGTGGTGAGTGGTTCAAACCAATGTGATTTTAGGAATCCCAAAACTACATTGAGATCCCAAGGTGCCACTGGAGGCACAAAAGGAGGCTGTATATGCAGTACTCCCTTGACAAACGTCTGAACTTCAGGAACAGAAGCCAGTTCTTTTTGGAAGAATATTGACAGGGCCGAAATTTGAACCTTAATGGACCCTAATTTGAGGCCCATAGACAGTCCTGTTTGCAGGAAATGCAGGAAACGACCCAGTTGAAATTCCTCTGTAGGGGCCTTCCTGGCATCGCACCACGCAACATATTTTCGCCAAATACGGTGATAATGTTGTATGGTTACATCCTTCCTGGCTTTGATCAGGGTAGGGATGACTTCATCCGGAATGCCTTTTTCCTTCAGGATCCGGCGTTCAACCGCCATGCCGTCAAACGCAGCCGCGGTAAGTCTTGGAACAGACATGGTCCCTGCTGGAGCAGGTCCTTTCTTAGAGGTAGAGGCCACGGGTCTTCCGTGAGCATCTCTTGAATTTCCGGGTACCAAGTCCTTCTTGGCCAATCCGGAGCCACGAGTATAGTCTTTACTCCTCTCCTTCTTATGATTCTCAGTACTTTTGGTATGAGAGGAAGAGGAGGGAACACATACACTGACTGGTACACCCACGGTGTTACCAGAGCGTCCACAGCTATTGCCTGAGGGTCCCTTGACCTGGCGCAATATCTGTCCAGTTTTTTGTTGAGGCGGGACGCCATCATGTCCACCTTTGGTTTTTCCCAACGGTTCACAATCATGTGGAAGACTTCTGGGTGAAGTCCCCACTCCCCCGGGTGAAGATCGTGTCTGCTGAGGAAGTCTGCTTCCCAGTTGTCCACTCCCGGAATGAACACTGCTGACAGTGCTATCACATGATTCTCCGCCCAACGAAGAATCCTTGCCACTTTCATCATTGCCCTCCAGCTTCTCGTGCCGCCCTGTCTGTTTACGTGGGCGACTGCCGTGATGTTGTCCGACTGGATCAACACTGGCTGACCCTGGAGCAGAGGTCTTGCCTGACTTAGGGCATTGTAAATGGCCCTTAGTTCCAGGATATTTATGTGAAGTGACGTTTCCATGCTTGACCACAAGCCCTGGAAATTTCTTCCCTGTGTGACTGCTCCCCAGCCTCTCAGGCTGGCATCCGTGGTCACCAGGACCCAATCCTGAATGCCGAATCTGCGGCCCTCTAGGAGATGAGCACTCTGTAACCACCACAGGAGAGACACCCTTGTCCTTGGAGACAGGGTTATCCGCTGATGCATTTGAAGATGCGATCCGGACCATTTGTCCAGCAGATCCCACTGAAAAGTTCTTGCGTGGAATCTGCCGAATGGAATCGCTTCGTAAGAAGCCACCATCTTTCCCAGGACCCTTGTGCATTGATGTACTGACACTTGGCCTGGTCTTAGGAGGTTCCTGACTAGGTCGGATAACTCCTTGGCTTTCTCCTCCGGGAGAAACACCTTTTTCTGTACTGTGTCCAGAATCATCCCTAGGAACAGCAGACGTGTCGTCGGAATCAGCTGCGATTTTGGAATATTTAGAATCCATCCGTGCTGTCGTAGTACTACTTGAGATAGTGCTACTCCGACCTCTAACTGTTCTCTGGACCTTGCCCTTATCAGGAGATCGTCCAAGTAAGGGATAATTAAGACAGCTTTTCTTCGAAGAAGAATCATCATCATTTCGGCCATTACCTTGGTAAAGACCCGGGGTGCCGTGGACAATCCAAACGGCAGCGTCTGAAACTGATAGTGACAGTTCTGTACCACAAACCTGAGGTACCCTTGGTGAGAAGGGCAAATTGGGACATGGAGGTAAGCATCCTTGATGTCCAGAGACACCATATAGTCCCCTTCTTCCAGGTTCGCTATCACTGCTCTGAGTGACTCCATCTTGAACTTGAACCTTTTTATGTAGTTGTTCAAGGATTTCAGATTTAAAATGGGTCTCACCGAGCCGTCCGGCTTCGGTACCACAAACAGCGTGGGATAATACCCCTTTCCCTGTTGTAGGAGGGGTACCTTGATTATCACCTGCTGGGAATACAGCTTGTGAATGGCTTCCAATACCGCCTCCCTGTCGGGGGGAGACGTTGGTAAAGCAGACTTCAGGAACCGGCGAGGGGGAGACGTCTCGAATTCCAATTTGTACCCCTGAGATACTACCTGCAGGATCCAGGGGTCCACTTGCGAGTGAGCCCACTGCGCGCTGAAATTCTTGAGACGGGCCCCCACCGTGCCTGAGTCCGCTTGTAAGGCCCCAGCGTCATGCTGAGGACTTGGCAGAAGCGGGGGAGGGCTTCTGTTCGTGGGAAGAGGCTGTTTGCTGCAGTCTTTTTCCCCTTCCTCTGCCCCGGGGCAGATATGAGTGGCCTTTTGCCCGCTTGCCCTTATGGGGACTAAAGGACTGAGCCTGAAAAGACGGTATCTTTTTCTGCTGAGAGGTGACTTGGGGTAAAAAGGTGGATTTTCCAGCCGTTGCCGTGGCCACCAGGTCCGATAGACCGACCCCAAATAACTCCTCCCCTTTATACGGCAATACTTCCATATGCCGTTTGGAATCCGCATCACCTGACCACTGTCGCGTCCATAACCCTCTTCTGGCAGAAATGGACATCGCACTCACTCTTGATGCCAGAGTGCAAATATCCCTCTGTGCATCTCGCATATATAGAAATGCATCCTTTAAATGCTCTATAGTCAATAATATATTGTCCCTGTCCAGGGTATCAATATTTTCAGTCAGGGAATCCGACCACGCCACCCCAGCACTGCACATCCAGGCTGAGGCGATTGCTGGTCGCAGTATAATACCAGTATGTGTGTATATACTTTTAAGGATATTTTCCAGCTTCCTATCAGCTGGTTCCTTGAGGGCGGCCGTATCAGGAGACGGTAACGCCACTTGTTTTGATAAGCGTGTGAGCGCCTTATCTACGCTAGGGGGTGTTTCCCAACACGCCCTAACCTCTGGCGGGAAAGGGTATAATGCCAATAATTTTTTAGAAATTAGCAGTTTTTAACCGGGGGAAACCCACGCTTCATCACACACCTCATTTAATTCATCTGATTCAGGAAAAACTACGGGTAGTTTTTTCACACCCCACATAATACCCTTTTTTGTGGTACTTGTAGTATCAGAAATGTTCAAAACCTCCTTCATTGCCGTGATCATGTAACGTGTGGCCCTACTGGAAAATACGTTTGTTTCCTCACCGTCGACACTGGAGTCAGTGTCCGTGTCAGTGTCTGTATCGACCTGAGGTAACGGGCGTTTTATAGCCCCTGACGGTGTTTGAGACGCCTGTACAGGTATTAACTGATTTGCCGGCTGTCTCATGTCGTCAACAGTCTTTTGTAAAGTGCCGACACTATCACGTAATTCTTTCCATAAGACCATCCAGTCAGGTGTCGGCTCCCTAGGGGGTGACATCACTAACACAGGCAATTGCTCCGCCTCCACACCATTTTCCTCCTCATACATGTCGACACAGCGTACCGACACACAGCACACACACACAGGGAATGCTCTGACAGAGGACAGGACCCCACTAGCCCTTTGGGGAGACAGAGGGAGAGTTTGCCAGCACACACCAGAGCGCTATATTATATATATATATATATATATATATATATATATATATATATATATATATATATATATATATATATATATATATATATATATATATATATATATATAGGGATAACCTTATATAAGTGTTTTTCCCTAATATAGCTGCTGTATATATTAATATGCCAATTTAGTGCCCCCCCTCTCTTGTTTTACCCTGTTTCTGTAGTGCAGGACTGCAGGGGAGAGTCAGGGAGCCTTCCTCCAACGGAGCTGTGAGGAAAAAATGGCGCTTGTGTGCTGAGGAGATAGGCTCCGCCCCTTTTTCGGCGGCCTTTCTCCCGCTTTTTTTGTGAAAAATTGGCAGGGGTTAAATACATCCATATAGCCCAGGAGCTATATGTGATGTATTTTTAGCCATTTAAGGTATTTTCATTGCGTCCCAGGGCGCCCCCCCCCAGCGCCCTGCACCCTCAGTGACCGGAGTGTGAAGTGTGCCGAGAGCAATGGCGCACTACCTTATTGAAGACAGGACGTCTTCTGCCGCCGATTTTCCGGACCTCTTCACTCTTCTGGCTCTGTAAGGGGGCCGGCGGCGCGGCTCCGGGACCCATCCAAGCTGGGCCTGTGATCGTCCCTCTGGAGCTAATGTCCAGTAGCCTAAGAAGCCCAATCCACTCTGCACGCAGGTGAGTTCGCTTCTTCTCCCCTTAGTCCCTCGATGCAGTGAGCCTGTTGCCAGCAGGTCTCACTGAAAATAAAAAAAACTATTTAAACTTTTACTCTAAGCAGCTCAGGAGAGCCACCTAGATTGCACCCTTCTCGTTCGGGCACAAAATCTTAACTGAGGCTTGGAGGAGGGTCATAGGGGGAGGAGCCAGTGCACACCAGCTAGTCCTAAAGCTTTTACTTTGTGCCCAGTCTCCTGCGGAGCCGCTATTCCCCATGGTCCTTTCGGAGTCCCCAGCATCCAATAGGACGTTAGAGAAATATTGATTTTAAAGTTGTTTCCTGTCTGCGATCAGCAGGATCCTTGATGGCTGCAGTGTCTGGAGACGGTAGCGCCACCTTCTTGGATAAGCGCGTTAAAGCTTTGTCCACCCTGGGCGAGGATTCCCACCGTACCCTGTCCTGAGCCGGAAAAGGATACACCATAAGAATTCTTTTGGGAATCTGCAGTTTCTTGTCTGGAGTTTCCCAAGCTTTTTCAAATAAAGCGTTCAGCTCATGAAATGGGGGGAAGGTTACCTCAGGTTTTTTTTCCTTAAACATGCATACCCTCGTGTCAGGGACAGAAGGGTCATCTGTGATATGCAAAACATCTTTTATTGCAATAATCATATAATGAATACTTTTGGTCACCCTTGGGTGTAACCTTGCATCATCGTAGTCGATACTGGAGTCAGAATCCGTGTCGGTACCAGTGTCTGTTACTTGGGATAGGGGACGTTTTTGAGACCCTGAAGGGCCCTGTGACACCGTCAAAGCCATGGATTGACTCCCTGTATTATCCCTGGACTCTGCTTTGTCTAATCTCTTATGTAATAAAATAAGAATTTACTTACCGATAATTCTATTTCTCGTAGTCCGTAGTGGATGCTGGGAACTCCGTAAGGACCATGGGGAATAGCGGCTCCGCAGGAGACTGGGCACAAAAGTAAAAGCTTTAGGACTACCTGGCGTGCACTGGCTCCTCCCCCTATGACCCTCCTCCAAGCCTCAGTTAGGATACTGTGCCCGGACGAGCGTACACAATAAGGAAGGATTATGAATCCCGGGTAAGACTCATACCAGCCACACCAATCACACCGTACAACCTGTGATCTGAACCCAGTTAACAGCATGATAACAGAGGAGCCTCTGAAAAGATGGCTCACAACAATAATAACCCGATTTTTGTAACAATAACTTTGTACAAGTATTGCAGACAATCCGCACTTGGGATGGGCGCCCAGCATCCACTACGGACTACGAGAAATAGAATTATCGGTAAGTAAATTCTTATTTTCTCTGACGTCCTAGTGGATGCTGGGAACTCCGTAAGGACCATGGGGATTATACCAAAGCTCCCAAACGGGCGGGAGAGTGCGGGTGACTCTGCAGCACCGAATGAGAGAACTCCAGGTCCTCCTCAGCCAGGGTATCAAATTTGTAGAATTTAGCAAACGTGTTTGCCCCTGACCAAGTAGCTGCTCGGCAAAGTTGTAAAGCCGAGACCCCTCGGGCAGCCGCCCAAGATGAGCCCACCTTCCTTGTGGAATGGGCATTTACAGATTTTGGCTGTGGTAGGCCTGCCACAGAATGTGCAAGCTGAATTGTACTACAAATCCAACGAGCAATAGTCTGCTTAGAAGCAGGAGCACCCAGCTTGTTGGGTGCATACAGGATAAACAGCGAGTCAGATTTCCTGACTCCAGCCGTCCTGGAAACATATTTTCAGGGCCCTGACTACGTCCAGCAACTTGGAGTCCTCCAAGTCCCTAGTAGCCGCAGGTACCACAATAGGCTGGTTCAAGTGAAACGCTGAAACCACCTTAGGGAGAAATTGAGGACGAGTCCTCAATTCTGCCCTGTCCGTATGAAAAATTAGGTAAGGGCTTTTATAGGATAAAGCCGCCAATTCTGAGACACGCCTGGCTGAAGCCAGGGCTAACAGCATTACCACTTTCCAAGTGAGATATTTTAAGTCTACAGTGGAGAGTGGTTCAAACCAATGTGATTTTAGGAATCCCAAAACTACATTGAGATCCCAAGGTGCCACTGGAGGCACAAAAGGAGGCTGTATATGCAGTACCCCCTTGACAAACGTCTGAACTTCAGGAACTGAAGCCAGTTCTTTCTGGAAGAAAATCGACAGGGCCGAAATTTGAACCTTAATGGACCCTAATTTTAGGCCCATAGACAGTCCTGTTTGCAGGAAATGCAGGAAACGACCCAGTTGAAATTCCTCTGTAGGGGCCTTCCTGGCCTCGCACCACGCAACATATTTACGCCAAATACGGTGATAATGCTGTACGGTTACATCCTTCCTGGCTTTGATCAGGGTAGGGATGACTTCATCCGGAATGCCTTTTTCCTTTAGGATCCGGCGTTCAACCGCCATGCCGTCAAACGCAGCCGCTGTAAGTCTTGGAACAGACAGGGTCCCTGCTGGAGCAGGTCCTTTCTTAGAGGTAGAGGCCACGGGTCCTCTGTGAGCATCTCTTGAAGTTCCGGGTACCAAGTCCTTCTTGGCCAATCCGGAGCCACGAGTATAGTCCTTACTCCTCTCCTTCTTATGATTCTCAGTACCTTGGGTATGAGAGGAAGAGGAGGGAACACATACACTGACTGGTACACCCACGGTGTTACCAGAGCGTCCACAGCTATTGCCTGAGGGTCCCTTGACCTGGCGCAATACCTGTCTAGTTTTTTGTTGAGGCGGGACGCCATCATGTCCACCTTTGGTTTTTCCCCAACGGTTCACAATCATGTGGAAGACTTCTGGGTGAAGTCCCCACTCCCCCGGGTGGAGGTCGTGTCTGCTGAGGAAGTCTGCTTCCCAGTTGTCCACTCCCGGAATGAACACTGCTGACAGTGCTATCAAATGATTTTCCGCCCAGCGGAGAATCCTTGCAACTTCTGTCATTGCCCTCCTGCTTCTCGTGCCGCCCTGTCTGTTTACGTGGGCGACTGCCGTGATGTTGTCTGACTGGATCAGCACCGGCTGACCTTGAAGCAGAGGTCTTGCTAGGCTTAGAGCATTGTAGATGGCCCTTAGCTCCAGGATATTTATGTGAAGTAATGTCTCCAGGCTTGACCACAAGCCCTGGAAATTTCTTCCCTGTGTGACTGCTCCCCAGCCTCTCAGGCTGGCATCCGTGGTCACCAGGAACCATTCCTGAATGCCGAATCTGCGGCCCTCTAGAAGATGAGCACTCTGCAACCACCACAGGAGAGACACCCTTGTCCTTGGTGACAAGATTATCCGCTGATGCATCTGAAGATGCGACCCGGACCATTTGTCTAGCAGATCCCACTGGAAGGTTCTTGCGTGGAATCTGCCGAATGGGATTGCTTCGTAAGAAGCCACCATCTTTCCCAGGACCCTTGTGCATTGATGCACTAAGACTTGGCCTGGTTTTAGGAGATTTCTGACTAGTTCGGATAACTCCCTGGCTTTCTCCTCCTAGGAATAGAAGTCGTGTCGTCGGGATCAGCTGTGATTTTGGAATATTGAGAATCCAACCGTGCTGGCGCAGCACTATCTGAGATAGTGCTACCCCGACTTCCAACTGTTCCCTGGATCTTGCCCTTATCAGGAGATCGTCCAAGTAAGGGATAACAAACTCCCTTCCTTCGAAGGAGTATCATTTCGGCCATTACCTTGGTAAAGACCCGGGGTGCCGTGGACAATCCAAACGGCAGCGTCTGAAACTGATAGTGACAGTTCTGTACCACAAACCTGAGGTACCCTTGGTGAGAAGGGTAAATTGGGACATGTAGGTAAGCATCTTTGATGTCCAGAGACACCATATAGTCCCCTTCTTCCAGGTTTGCAATCACTGCTCTGAGTGACTCCATCTTGAATTTGAACCTTTGTATGTAAGTGTTCAAGGATTTTAGGTTTAAAATTGGTCTCACCGAGCCGTCCGGCTTCGGTACCACAAATAGTGTGGAATAGTACCCCTTTCCCTGTTGTAGGAGGGGTACCTTGATTATCACCTGCTGGGAATACAGCTTGTGAATGGCTTCCAATACTGCCTCCCTGTCTGAGGGAGACGTCGGTAAAGCAGACTTTAGAAAACGGCGAGGGGGAGACGTCTCGAATTCCAATTTGTACCCCTGAGATACCACCTGAAGGATCCAGGGGTCCACTTGCGAGTGGGCCCACTGCGCACTGAACTTCTTGAGACGGGCCCCCACCGTGCCTGAGTCCGCTTGTAAAGCCCCAGCGTCATGCTGAGGACTTTGCGGAGGCGGGAGAGGGCTTTTGTTCCAGGGAACTGGCTGTTTGTTGCAGCCTTTTTCCTCTCCCTCTGCCACGGGGCAGAAATGAGGCGCCTTTTGCCCGCTTGCCCTTATGGGGCCGAAAGGACTGCGCCTGATAATACGGCGTCTTCTTAGGTTGAGAAGCTACCTGGGGTAAAAATGTGGATTTTCCAGCAGTTGCCGTGGCTACCAGGTCTGATAGACCTACCCCAAATAAGGCAATACTTCCATGTGCCTTTTAGAATCCGCATCGCCTGACCACTGCCGCGTCCATAAACCTCTTCTTGCAGAAATGGACAGCGCGCTAACTCTTGATGCCAGTCGGCAAATATCCCTCTGTGCATCACACATATATAGAAATGCATCCTTCAAATGCTCTATAGTCAGTAATATACTGTCCCTATCTAGGGTATCAATATTTTCAGTCAGGGAATCCGACCACGCCAGGCCCGCACTGCACATCCAGGCTGAGGCGATTGCTGGTCGCAGTATAACACCCGTGTGAGAGTATATACATTTTAGGATATTCTCCAGCTTTCTATCGGCAGGTTCCTTTAGGGCGGCCGTATCAGGAGAGGGTAGTGCTACCTGTTTAGACAAGCGTGTGAGCGCTTTATCCACCCTAGGGGGTGTTTCCCAACGTGCCCTATCTTCTGGCGGGAAAGGGTACGATGCCAATAACCTTTTAGGAATTATCAGTTTTTTATCGGGGGAAACCCAAGCCTCATCACACACTTCATTTAATTCCTCGGATACAGGAAAAACTACAGGCAGTTTTTTCTCACCAAACATAATACCCTTTTTAGTGGTACTTGTATTATCAGAGATATGCAATACATTTTTCATTGCTTCAATCATGTAACGTGTGGCCCTAGTGGAAGTCACGTTTGTCTCCTCATCATCGACACTGGAGTCAGTATCCGTGTCTGTGTCTGCCATTTGAGGTAACGGGCGTTTTAAAGCCCCTGATGGCGTTTGAGACCCCTGGACAGGCACAAGCTGAGTAGCCGGCTGTCTCATGTCGTCAACTGTCTGTCGTAAAGAGCTGACACTGTCACGCAATTCCTTCCATAAGCTCATCCACTCAGGTGTCGACTCCCTAGGGGGTGACAACTGTATAATAGGCAATTGCTCCGCCTCCATCTCATTTTCCTCCTCAAACATGTCGACACAATCGTACCGACACACCGCACACACACAGGGAATGCTCTGATAGAGGACAGGACCCCACTAGCCCTTTGGGGAGACAGAGGGAGAGTATGCCAGCACACACCAGAGCGCTATATATAAACAGGAATACCACTATAAAATGTGCTTTTCCCTTTATAGCTGCTGTTAGTATCAAAACTGCGCCAATTTAGTGCCCCCCTCTCTTTTTTACCCTTTTCTGTAGTGCAGGACTGCAGGGGAGAGTCAGGGAGACGTCCTTCCAGCGGAGCTGTGATGGAAAATGGCGCCCGTGTGCTGAGGAGATAGGCTCCGCCCCCTTCTCGGCGGCCTTTTCTCCCGCTTTTTAGGCGAGTTCTGGCAGGGGTTAAAATACATCCATATAGCCCTGGGGGTTATATGTGGTGTATTTATGCCAGCCAAGGTGTTTTACATTGCTGCTCAGGGCGCCCCCCCCTAGCGCCCTGCACCCTCAGTGACCGGAGTGTGAAGTGTGCCTGAGTAACAATGGCGCACAGCTGCAGTGCTGTGCGCTACCTTGTTGAAGACTGATGTCTTCTGCCGCCGATTTTTCCGGACCTCTTCTTGCTTCTGGCTCTGTAAGGGGGCCGGCGGCGCGGCTCTGGGACCGAGCTCCGAGGCTGGGCCTGTGTTCGGTCCCTCTGGAGCTAATGGTGTCCAGTAGCCTAAGAAGCCCAATCCACTCTGCACTTCAGGTGAGTTCGCTTCTTCTCCCCTTAGTCCCTCGATGCAGTGAGCCTGTTGCCAGCAGGTCTCACTGAAAATAAAAAACCTAAACTTAAACTTTCACCAAGAAGCTCAGGAGAGCCCCTAGTGTGCACCCTTCTCGGCCGGGCACAAAAATCTAACTGAGGCTTGGAGGAGGGTCATAGGGGGAGGAGCCAGTGCACACCAGGTAGTCCTAAAGCTTTTACTTTTGTGCCCAGTCTCCTGCGGAGCCGCTATTCCCCATGGTCCTTACGGAGTTCCCAGCATCCACTAGGACGTCAGAGAAAGTCACATTAGCATTTAAAACATTCCACATGTCCAACCAATCAGGTGTCAGCGTTGCCGATGGAGACACCACAATCATCTGCTCCACCTCCTCCTCAGATGAGCCTTCCGCTTCAGACATGCCGACACATGCGCACCGACACCCCCACACACACAGGCATATATTTATATGGAGACAGTTCCCCAATAAGGCCCTTTGGAGAGACAGAGAGTATGCCAGCACACACCCAGAGCCAACTGACCCTGGAAACAAGATTCCCAGATAAACAGCGCTTTTATATAAATATATGTATATCTATACACTCACTGCGCCTTACAACTCCCCCCCCCCCCCCCCCCCTCTTTTTTGCCCTGTATCACCGTGTTCAGCAGTGGAGAGTCCGGGGAGCCAGCTTCTCTGCAGTGTGCTGTGGAGAAAATGGCGCTGGTTAGTGCTGTGGGATCAAGCTCCGCCCCCTCAGCGGCGGGCTTCGGTCCCACTCAATTTTTCAATACTGGCGGGGGATTTTAATATATATTGCCTCCGCAGCCTATATATGCCCTTTAGCCAGTCCTAGAGGTTTATTATTGCTGCCCAGGGCGCCCCCCCCTGCGCCCTGCACCCATCAGTGCCTGCAGTGTGTTGTGTGTGGGAGCAATGGCGCGCAGCGTTACCTCAGAGAAGATCTGAAGTCTTCTGCCGCCTTTGAAGTCTTCTTTCTTCGTATACTCACCCGGCTTCTTTCTTCCGGCTCTGTGAGGACGACGGCGGTGCGGCTCCGGGACGAACGGTGAGGGGAGACCTGTGTACAGACTCCCTCTGGAGCTAATGGTGTCCAGTAGCCTAAGAAGCAGAGCCTATCACTTAAGTAGGTCTGCTTCTCTCTCCTCAGTCCCACGATGCAGGGAGCCTTTTGCCACTGTGCTCCCTGAAAATAAAAAACCTAACAAAAGTCTTTTTCAGAGAAACTCAGTAGAGCTCCCTGTAGTGCACCCAGTCTCCTCTGGGCACAGTATCAAACTGAGGTCTGGAGGAGGGGCATAGAGGGAGGAGCCAGTGCACACCCATACTAAAAGTTCTTTATAGTGCCCATGTCTCCTGCGGAGCCCGTCTATACCCCATGGTCCTTACGTAGTCCCCAGCATCCTCTAGGACGTAAGAGGGAAAAAAAATCTCAAAAAAACTTTCACGTTGTGATTATGCGGTATTGTGTGTAGAATTTTGAGGGAAAAATGAATTTATTCCATTTTGGAATAAGGCTGCAACATAACAAAATGTGGAGAAAGTGAAGCGCTGTGAATACTTTCTGGATGCACTGTACTTACACCACATATCTCAGGAAGAGGCTACTTACCGGCTTCTGGTTTGTTCAGGTCGTAAATGCGCAGCAGCTTATCCTGTCCTCCAGTTAAGAGATTATTACTGTCCTGTAAATGAAGATATGGAATGTATCAGTTTATACCAGATGAAGCTTTGCGTCGTTACTCCCATTTCACTGTACGTGGCAATCACACGTCATGCAGGTTACAAAGAGCCTTTATTTCCTAAGAACCCAGAGGACTAGACATTAGTGTGTCTGCCAGTGTAATGTGAGCCGTGTCCGTGACAAAGTGGACCTGGATTACATGTGAACATTTATGCATTTCACCGGACCTAAAAGTATAGTTAAAGGTAAAATGTCTGGTATGGTTCAGATTTGTTCTTGTCGCTTACTGTGTATTTCTCCCTATTTCTGGTTATATTCATACAGAACACAAATGTCCTCAGGATTCATACCACCAGTATTTTCAGTTGCTTCATTCTAGAAAGTCAGCCTTTCACAAATGAACGTGACGGACTGTAATGCTTGGTATGAAGGTTGGAGAAGCACCATGGACACAATGGCTCAGGATGCTGATGTACTGCGTTTTACATGTACAAGCTGCGGCCAGTGATTATGACGCGGCTGGGCATTTCAGAGGTGGCGTCTCACTGGGTCTTCCTCTTCAAGTAATGGATGCTCTGATCCAGCAGCCAGGCGGTCACACAGGTGATAGAACGCCTGAATGTCCACCTCCTGCTCATCGCCAGGCACGGATCCGGTCTACATAAGAGTGTCCTATTACTCTGTATTGTACCCTGTAGCTACAGGCTCTGGAGAACAACCAGTAACCGCATCCGCCACTACTCGCACAGCTGCTACTACTGACAGTGATGGGGAATCATCCCCTCTCTACACAACTCACATATCATATAATGACACAAGGCCAGCAGCTGTCAGGCCTGTACGCCAGGGTAACCCTGCACGCTGTATGGATCTTTCCATCTATCGTATTACGCTCTAAGTGTTACATTCCTTTATTTTTACCTGTTCTGCTATCATTGAATAAAAGGATTTCTCAGACGTCCTTGCAGTGCTGGCTGCAGCTGACCGTCTTCTGACCTTATTGTTTCTGTGGGAAGTAACAGATGCCCCTAGGTGGCGCACATTCTATGTTTGGTAGAGGACACTATGTACTAGTGAGGTCAAGAGAGATTTCTGTAGGAGATAAGGACTTAAATACACCTGTCCACCGTAGTGTCCTCTATGCACGAAAGGGTAAATGAATGTGGGACAATCTGAGGGGTATGTAGAGGGATTTTGCAGCAAGTGAATAGTATTTTGGGGTGTCAAGGTCTTTTTAATATTAAGGATAACGTGTGGCCCTTTGAACGGGGGCGCACATGTGGCCACTGAGGCAAGTCAGACCGCCCATCACAGATTTACCCGATCGCAGGTTACCCAAGGTATGCGACAGATTAGGAAGTAACGAAGGACTTCCTTAGGGTCAGGCCTTTAACCCCTTCATGGCCGAGCCTATTCTGGCACTTTGAGCTGGTCACATTCCAACATCAGTAGTCACAAAGTTCACTAAGGGGGAGATGTATAGAAGCTTGGAGAGAGAAAGTGGAGAAAGTAGCTGCCCTGTTACAGGCTGGTTTCCACTTCATCTCCCCCTAAACGTCCAGCAATAAAGAAAGAAATGATCTTACCTGGGTAAAGTCCACACTTTTCACTATGTGTTTGTGAGTCAGAGTCATCATCTCGTCACCGGTCACAGCGTCCCAAACCTTCCTACAATGACACAGCCACAATGACATGGAGACCCGGAAATAAAGGCTGTTCCCAAATACCCAAACGCAGTCCTCAAGGCACCATGACAGGCCAGGTTTTATGGATATCCATGGCCGAGCACGATGTGTAAATCAAATTGACTGAGGGGCTAATTAAGACACCTGAGTCCAAGCATGGATATCTGTAAAGCATGCACCATCAGGGTGCCCGGAGGACCGACTTCCAGCACCTCTGCCCTAGAGGGTCACACATGGAGGCTGTGCGCCGGCTCCATCAGCCGTTACTTCATTTTCTAGCTGCAGCTTTCAGTATACTTCGAAAGTACGCGCTAGGCGCTGTCAAGGGCAGGCACGCGCTAGGCGCTGTCAAGGGCGGGCACGCGCTAGGCGCTGTCAAGGGCGGGCACGCGCTAGGCGCTGTCAAGGGCGGGCACGCGCTAGGCGCTGTCAAGGGCGGGCACGCGCTAGGCGCTGTCAAGGGCGGGCACGCGCTAGGCGCTGTCAAGGGCGGGCACGCGCTAGGCGCTGTCAAGGGCGGGCACGCGCTAGGCGCTGTCAAGGGCGGGCACGCGCTAGGCGCTGTCAAGGGCGGGCACGCGCTAGGCGCTGTCAAGGGCGGGCACACGCTAGGCGCTGTAAAGGCAAAGTGAGATATTTCAAGCCTTTATTGGTTATAATTTTGATGATTGTGGCTTACAGTTTAAGAAAGCCCAAATCCAAAATCTCAGAAAATTAGAATATTGTGAAAAGGTTCAAAATTGTAGCTCTATGTCACACCCTAATCAGCTAATTAATCCATACCACCTGCAAAGGGTTCCCTGAGTCTTTAAGTGGCCTCTCAGTCTGGTTCAGTACAAGTCACAATCATGGGGAAGACTGCTGACCTGACAGTTGTGCAGAAAACCATCATTGACACCGTCCACAAGGAGGGGAAGCCTCAAAAGGAAATTGTAAAAGGAGTTGGATGTTCTCAAAGTGCTGTATCAAAGCACATTAATAGAGAGTTATGTGGAAGGGAAAATAAGAATTTACTTACCGATAATTCTATTTCTCATAGTCCGTAGTGGATGCTGGGAACTCCGTAAGGACCATGGGGAGTAGCGGCTCCGCAGGAGACTGGGCACAAAAGTAAAGCTTTAGGACTATCTGGTGTGCACTGGCTCCTCCCCCTATGACCCTCCTCCAAGCCTCAGTTAGGATACTGTGCCCGGACGAGCGTACACAATAAGGAAGGATTTATGAATCCCGGGTAAGACTCATACCAGCCACACCGATCACACTGTACAACTTGTGATCTGAATCCAGTTAACAGCATGATAACAGAGGAGCCTCTGGAAAGATGGCTCACAACCACAATAACCCGATTTTTGTAACAATAACTATGTACAAGTATTGCAGACAATCCGCACTTGGGATGGGCGCCCAGCATCCACTACGGACTATGAGAAATAGAATTATCGGTAAGTAAATTCTTATTTTCTCTGACGTCCTAGTGGATGCTGGGAACTCCGTAAGGACCATGGGGATTATACCAAAGCTCCCAAACGGGCGGGAGAGTGCGGATGACTCTGCAGCACCGAATGAGAGAACTCCAGGTCCTCCTCAGCCAGGGTATCAAATTTCTAGAATTTAGCAAACGTATTTGCTCCTGACCAAGTAGCTGCTCGGCAAAGTTGTAAAGCCGAGACCCCTCGGGCAGCCGCCCAAGATGAGCCCCTTTCCGTGTGGAATGGGCTTTTACAGATTTTGGCTGTGGCAGGCCTGCCACAGAATGTGCAAGCTGAATTGTGCTACAAATCCAACGAGCAATAGTCTGCTTAGAAGCAGGAGCACCCAGCTTGTTGGGTGCATACAGGATAAACAGCGAGTCAGATTTTCTGACTCCAGCCGTCCTGGAAACATATATTTTCAGGGCCCTGACTACGTCCAGCAACTTGGAGTCCTCCAAGTCCCTAGTAGCCGCAGGTACCACAATAGGCTGGTTCACGTGAAACGCTGAAAACACCTTAGGGAGAAATTGAGGATGAGTCCTCAATTCCGCCCTGTCTGGAAGATCAGATAAGGGCCTTTACAGGATAAAGCCCCCAATTCTGACACGCGCCTGGCCGAGGCCAGGGCCAACAACATGACCACTTTCCATGTGAGATATTTTAACTCCACAGACTCAAGTGGTTCAAACCAATGTGACTTTAGGAACCCCAAAACTACATTGAGATCCCAAGGTGCCACTGGAGGCACAAAAGGAGGCTGTATATGCAGTACCCCTTTTACAAAACGTCTGAACTTCAGGAACTGAAGTTAGTTCTTTCTGGAAGAAAATTGACAGGGCCGAAATTTGAACCTTAATGGACCCCAATTTTAGGCACATAGACACTCCTGTTTACAGGAAATGCAGGAATCGACCTAGTTGAAAATTCCTCCATCGGGGCCTTACTGGCCTCGCACCCCGCAACATATTTTCGCCAAATGCGGTGATAATGCTTTGCGGTTACATCCTTCCTGGCTTGATCAGGGTAGGGATGACTTCATCCGGAATGCCTTTTTCCTTCAGGATCCGGCGTTCAACCGCCCTGCCGTTAAACGCAGCCGCGGTAAGTCTCGGAATAGACAGGGTCCTTGCTGGAGCAGGTCTCTTCTTAGAGGTAGAGGCCACGGGTCCTCCGTGAGCATCTCTTGAAGTTCCGGGTACCAAGTCCTTCTTGGCCAATCCGGAGCCACGAGTATAGTTCTTACTCCCCTCCGTCTTATAATTCTCAGTACTTTTGGTATGAGAGGAAGAGGAGGGAACACATACACTGACTGGTACACCCACGGTGTTACCAGAGCGTCCACAGCTATTGCCTGAGGGTCCCTTGACCTGGCGCAATACCTGTCCAATTTTTTGTTTAGGCGGAACGCCATCATGTCCACCTTTGGTTTTTCCCAATGGTTTACAATCATGTGGAAGACTTCTGGGTGAAGTCCCCACTCTCCCGGGTGGAGGCCGTGCCTGCTGAGGAAGTCTGCTTCCCAGTTGTCCACTCCCGGAATGAATACTGCTGACAGTGCTATCCCATGATTTTCCGCCCAGCGAAGAATCCTTGCAGCTTCTGCCATTGACTGCTTCTTGTGCCACCCTGTCTGTTTACATGGGTGACTGCCGTGATGTTGTCCGACTGGATCAACACTGGCTGACCTTGAAGCAGAGGTCTTGCTAAGCTGAGAGCATTGTAAATGGCCCTTAGCTCCAGGATATTTATGTGAAATGATGTCTCCAGGCTTGACCATAAGCCCTGGAAATTTTTTTTCCCTGTGTGACTGCTCCCCAGCCTCGCAGGCTGGCATCCGTGGTCACCAGGAACCAGTCCTGAATGCCGACTCTGCGGCCCTCTAGAAGATGAGCACTCTGCAACCACCACAGGAGGGACACCCTTGTCCTTGGTGACCGGGTTATCCGCTGATGCATCTTAAGATGCGACCCGGACCATTTGTCCAGCAGGTCCCACTGGAAAGTTCTTGCGTGGAATCTGCCGAATGGCTTTGCTTCGTAGGAAGCTACCATTTTTCCCAGAACCCTTGTGCATTGATGCACTGAGACTTGGCTCGGTTTTAGGAGGTTCCTGACTAGCTCGGATAACTACCTGGCTCTCTCCTCCGGGAGAAACACCTTTTTCTGAACTGTGTCCAGAATCATCCCTAGGAACAGAAGACGAGTCGTCAGAACCAGCTGCGATTTTGGAATATTGAGAATCCAATCGTGCTGTCGCAACACTACCTGAGATAGTGCTACACCGACCTCCAACTGTTCCCAGGATCTTACCCTTATCAGGAGATCGTCCAAGTAAGGGATGACTAAAACTCCCTTCCTTCGAAGGAGTATCATCATTTCGCCCATTACCTTGGTAAAGACCCGGGGTGCCGTGGACCATCCAAACGGCAGCGTCTGAAACTGATAGTGACAGTTCTGTACCACAAACCTGAGGTACCCTTGGTGAGAAGGGTAAATTTGGACATGAAGGTAAGCATCCTTGATGTCCAGAGACACCATGTAGTCCCCTTCTCTTGAATTTGAACCTCTGTATGTAAGTGTTCAAAGATTTTAGATTTAAAATCGGTCTCACCGAGCCGTCCGGCTTCGGTACCACAACAGTGTGGAGTAATACCCCTTTCCCTGTTGCAGGAGGGGTACCTTAATTATCACCTGCTGGGAATACAGCTTGTGAATGGCTTCCAACACTGCCTCCCTGTCTGCTTGTAAAGCCCCAGCGTCATGCTGAGGGCTTGGCAGAGGCGGGAGAGGGCTTCTGTTCCTGGGAACTGGCTGATTTCTGCAGCCGTTTCCCTCTCCCTCTGTCACGGGGCAGAAATGAGGAACCTTTTGCCCACGTGCCCTTATGGGAACGAAAGGACTGCGCCTGATAATACGGCGTCTTCTTATGTTGAGAGGCGAGCTGGGGTAAAAACGTGGATTTCCCAGCTGTTGCCGTGGCCACCAGGTCTGAAAGACCGACCCCAAATAACTCCTCCCCTTAATAAGGCAATACTTCCATATGCCATTTGGAATCCACATCACCTGACCACTGTTGTGTCCATAACCCTCTACTGGTAGAAATGGACAGCGCACTTACTCTTGATGCCAGTCGGCAAATATCCCGCTGTGCATCACCCATATATAGAAATGCATCTTTTAAATGCTCTACAGGCAATAATATACTGTCCCTATCTAGGGTATCAATATTTTCAGTCAGGGAATCCGACCACGCCAACCCAGCACTGCACATCCAGGCTGAGGCGATTGCTGGTCGCAGTATAACACCAGTATGTGTGTAAATACCTTTTAGGATACCCTCCTGCTTTCTATCAGCAGGATCCTTAAGGGCGGCCATCTCAGGAGAGGGTAGAGCCCTTGTTTTGACAAGCGTGTGAGCGCTTTATCCCCCCTAGGGGGTGTTTCCCAACGCACCCTAACCTCTGGCGGGAAAGGATATATGCCAATAACTTTTTAGAAATTATCATTTTTTTTTTTATTTTTTTTTATCGGGGGAAACCCACGCTTCATCACACACCTCATTTAATTTCTCAGATTCAGGAAAACTACAGGTAGTTTTTCCTCACTGAACATAATACCCCTTTTTGGTGGTACTCGTATTATCAGAAATGTGTAAAACATTTTCCATTGCCTCAATCATGTAACGTGTGGCCCTACTGGAAGTCATATTTGTCTCTTCACCGTCGACACTGGAGTCAGTATCCGTGTCGGCGTCTGTATTTGCTATCTGAGGTAACGGGCGCTTTAGAGCCCCTGACGGCCTATGAGACGTTTGGACAGGCACAAGCTGAGTAGCCGGCTGTCTCATGTCAATCACTGTCTTTTGTAAAGAGCTGACACTGTCATGTAATTCCTTCCAGCAGTTCATCCACTCAGGTGTCGACCCCCTAGGGGGTGACATCCCTATTACAGGCAATTTGCTCCGCCTCCACATCATTTTCCTCCTCATACATGTCGACACAAACATACCGACACACAGCACACACACAGGGAATGCTCTGATAGAGGACAGGACCCCACTAGCCCTGTGGGGAGACAGAGGGAGAGTTTGCCAGCACACACCAGAGCGCTATATATATATATATATATATATACAGGGATAACCTTATATAAGTGTTTTTCCCCTTATAGCTGCTGTATTGTTTATACTGCGCCTAATTAGTGCCCCCCTCTCTTTTTTAACCCTTTCTGTAGTGTAGTGACTGCAGGGGAGAGCCAGGGAGCTTCCCTCCAACGGAGCTGTGAGGGAAAATGGCGCCAGTGTGCTGAGGAGATAGGCTCCGCCCCTTTCTCGGCGGCCTTTTCTCCCATTTTTCAGTGTAATCTGGCAGGGGTTAAAATTCATCCATATAGCCCTGGGGGCTATATGTGATGTATTTTCGCCAGCCAAGGTGTTTTTATTGCTGCTCAGGGCACCCCCCCCTAGCGCCCTGCACCCTCAGTGACCGAAGTGTGAAGTGTGCTGAGGAGCAATGGCGCACAGCTGCAGTGCTGTGTGCTACCTTGGTGAAGACAGGATGTCTTCTGCCGCCGATTTTCCGGACCTCTTCTTGCTTCTGGCTCTGTAAGGGGGCCGGCGGCGCGGCTCTGGGACCGGACTCCATGGCTGGGCCTGTGTTCGATCCCTCTGGAGCTAATGGTGTCCAGTAGCCTAAGAAGCCCAATCCACTCTGCACGCAGGTGAGTTCGCTTCTTCTCCCCTTAGTCCCTCGATGCAGTGAGCCTGTTGCCAGCAGGTCTCACTGAAAATAAAAAACCTAAAACTAAACTTTTCACTAAGCAGCTCAGGAGAGCCCCTAGTGTGCACCCTTCTCGTTCGGGCACAAAAATCTAACTGAGGCTTGGAGGAGGGTCATAGGGGGAGAAGCCAGTGCACATCAGGTAGTCCTAAAGCTTTACTTTTGTGCCCAGTCTCCTGCGGAGCCGCTACTCCCCATGGTCCTTACGGAGTTCCCAGCATCCACTAGGACGTCAGAGAAAAGTGTGGAAGAAAAGGTGCACAAGCAGCAGGGATGACCGCAGCCTGGAGAGGATTGTCAGGAAAAGACCATTCAAAAGTGTAGGGGATCTTCACAAAGAGTGGACTGAGGCTGAGTTAGTGCATCAAAAGCCACCACACAAACACAGATCCTGGACATGGACTTCAAATGTCGTATTCCTATTGTCAAGCTGCTCCTGAACAACAAACATCGTCAGAAGAGTTATCTGGGTTAACCAAGGTTCCACAGTATGGAGGGATAATGGAGAGGCACACAATCCAAGATGCTTGAAGTCCAGTGTGAAAATTGAACAGTCTGTGTTGATTTGGGAGCCATGTCATCTGCTGGTGTTGGTCCACTGTGCTTTATTAAGTCCAGAGTCAACACAGCCGTCTACCAGGATATTTTACAGCACTTCATGCTTCCTTCAGCAGACAAGCTTTATGGAGACGCAGACTTAAATTTTCCAGCAGGACCTGGCACCTGCCCACACTGCCAAAAGTACCAATGACTGGGGATTACTGTGCTGGATTGGCCTGCTAACTCGCCTGCCCTGAACCCCATAGAGAATCTATGGGACATTGCCAAGAGAAAAATGAGACATGCAGGGGTGTATCTAGGGGTCCGAGCACCCCTGCACCCCTGGCAAAGTAAGGGACTCCCCCCCCCCCCATATTTAAAATATGGAAGTCACGTGTGCCAAAAAAGGGGCATGGCCACACAATAGTAACCCCACTTTATATTACATCACACAGTAGTGTCCCTTACTCACATTACTACACACAGTATAGTCCGTTAATCACGTCACGCTACACAGTAGTACCCCTTATATATAATTACACCACTGAGTGGACCTTGGGACCGGCCAAGCAGGGACCAACCCGGCATCCAGGCGTGAATGCCCGGCCATGACCACAGAAGGCAGCAGCGGCAACCACTGTTCTTGTCTCCGGGGTCCGGAACCACTCCACATTCCGCACTACAATCAAGTAACGCTGCAAAACTACAGCTCCCAGGAGCAATGGCTGCTGGGAGCTGTAGTTTTGCAGCGTTACTTGATTGTAGTGCGGAATGTGGAGTGGTTCCGGACCCCGGAGACAAGAACAGTGGTTGCCGCTGCTGCCTTCTTTGGTCATTGCCAGGCATCCCTGTGGGTGGGGGACATAGTGAATCTACCCCCTGGCCGTGGGTGGCACCGTCGGGCAGCGCCCCTCCACAGGTGGCACCCCTGGCGAGTGCCATCCTGGCCAATAGGTAGATACACCCCTGGAGACATGAGACGGAACAATGCAGAAGAGCTGAAGGCCGCTATTGAAGCATCCTGGTCTTCCATAACACCTCAGCAGTGCCACCGGCTGATAGAATCCATGCCACGCCGCATTGAGGCAGTAATTCATGCACAAGGGGCCCAAACCAAGTACTGAGTACATATGCATGATTATACTCTTCAGAGGGCGACATTTCTGTATTTATAATCCCTTTTCTATTGATTTTATGTAATATTCTAATTTTCTGAGATTTTGGATGTGGGGTTTTCTTAAACTGTAAGTCACAATAATCAAAATTATAACAAATAAAGGCTTGAAATATCTCACTTTACATGTAATGAGTCTATATAACATCAGTTTCACATTTTACGTTGAATTAGTGAAATAAATTAACTTTTGCACAATATTCTCCTTTTCAAAGTTTCACATGTATGTATGTATGTATGTATGTATGTATGTATGTATGTATGTATGTATGTATGTATGTATGTATGTAACGAGCGGTGAGGTAAATGTTTCAGGAGTCAGTGGCTAGTACCAGAACTACACACAATATATGAGCCTAGGGGTTCATGTGGGCATTATACACAGGTGCAGCAGCGGTATACACATGTGGGCATTATACACAGGTGCAGCGGTATATACATGTGGGCATTATACACAGGTGCAGCGGTATATACATGTGGACATTATACACAGGTGCAGCGGTATATACATGTGGGTATTATACACAGGTGCAGCGGTATATACATGTGGGCATTATACACAGGTGCAGCGATATACATGTGGGCATTATAGACAGGTGCAGCGGTATACACATGTGGGCATTATAGACAGGTGCAGCGGTATACACATGTGGGCATTATACACAGGTGCAGCGGTATACACATGTGGGCATTATACACAGGTGCAGCGGTATACACATGTGGGCATTATACACAGGTGCAGCGGTATACACATGTGAGCATTATACACAGGTGCAGCGGTATACACATGTGGGCATTATACACAGGTGCAGCGATATACACGTGGGCATTATACACAGGTGCAGCGGTATACACATGTGGGCATTATACACAGGTGCAGCGGTATACACATGTGAGCATTATACACAGGTGCAGCGGTATACACATGTGGGCATTATACACAGGTGCAGCGATATACACGTGGGCATTATACACAGGTGCAGCGGTATATACATGTGGGCATTATACACAGGTGCAGCGGTATATACATGTGGGCATTATACACAGGTGCAGCGGTATATACATGTGGGCATTATACGCAGGTGCAGCGGTATATACATGCAGGCATTATACACAGGTGCAGCGGTATATACATGCAGGCATTATACACAGGTGCAGCGGTATATACATGCAGGTATTATACACAGGAGCAGTGCTATATACTTTTTGAAATGTGGTAAGTTTTGAGCAGAGATGTGCGGAAGAGATAAGTGGGACACTGCCTCACCTGTCAAGACTTGATTCCGGAGTTTTGATTGGAAAAATGATTAGTAATAAGATATTTATAATAGTCTTTGTATTATTCATATACTTTATATAGTCAAAACTCTGGCAAATAGGTTTATATGACAGGAAAGGCTCTGCCTCACCCCACCGCACTAAAAATACATTCATAGTACTGTGCAGGAGTTTTAGGCAGAGGTGGAAAAGTAGGAATGCTTTCAGAAATAGAAGTGTTAATAGTTTATTTTTAACAATTAACAAAATGCAAAGTGAAAAAGAAAGTAAGAGTTATGGTACATTTACCATTGTTAACTTGCATTCTGCAGAGTACATAGGTTCCACAGGGAAAACATTGGGGTGTAGAGACGGATCTGGATGTGCTAAAGCAGTAGTTCAAGGAAGAAGACGCGCATGAGAATCCGGCGTCCAAAGGAAGCATCCTGAGAGGCGAAGGTATCAAAGGCATAGAACCTGAGAAACGTGTGGACAGAAACGCACAATTGTTCAGCGGACGCCCCACAGCGTGCCACCTACGTCCAACAGACCGAGTAGAATAAACATTAATCATAGCTGGAAATGGAAGACCAGATAGAGAAGAGGCTTGTGTAACCACCATTCTAATCCATCCGGCCAGCGTCTGCTTATTAGCAGGCCAGCCACGCTTGTGAAATCCGAAGAGGATAAAAGAGGGCATCAGACCGTCTAATGGAGGCAGTACAGTCCACATAGACACGTACAGCCCTAACCACATCCACTGGAGGGACATAGGGAGGCTGAATACGGATAACACCCTGACAGGACGTGTGTACATCAGGGATGGAGGCAATCCCAAACACACAAGGCAGAAATGTGTACCCTGAGAGAGGCAAGACGAAGGCCTAGGTCTAAACCTCTTTGGAGAAAAGCCAGAATCCTGGAAGTTCTGAATTTAGAGGCACACCATGTGAAATAAGCATGCCCCACACTGTAATATATCCGGGCAAAAGCCAGTTTCCGAGCCTTCCGCATAATCTGAATAACACCCTCAGAAAAACCTTTTGTTCGCGAGAGTGCAGCTTCAAGGGCCACGCCATCAACGCCAGTCTGGCCAGGTCTGGATGTAGACATGGGCCCTGAAAAAGAAGGAAGTAGAAAAGGACGCTCGGCTGATAAGCCCCGTAGATCTGAGAACCAGTGACATCTGGACCATGCTGGAGCGACCAGAATGAGATTTCCTCCTAGTTGAACTTCCAAAGTACTCTGGGCAGAAGTGACACCGGAGGGAATATGTAAGGTAAGTGAAAGTTCCATGGGACTGCCAGTGCGTTCATGAATGCTGCCTGAGGGTCCCAGGTTTGCGATACAAAGACCTGAAACTTTTGTTTACGTCTTGACGCCATCAGATCCACGTCCAGTAGACCCCATTTGTCTAACAGGAGTTGAAAGACCTCAGAATGAAGAGCCCTCTGGCGTGAACATCCTGAAAACTGATGAAGTCTGCTTTCCAGTTGAGAACGCCCGGAATGAATACTGCCGATATGTTTGATAGATGGCGTTCCGTCCCAACTGAGAATTTTGGACACTTCCAACAATGCCATGCGGCTTTGAGTGCCGCCCTGATGGTTGATATAGGCCACCGTGGTGGCATTGTCCGATTGTACTTGAACAGGACTGTTCTGTAGGAGGACCAGCCAGATACATGCATTGAACACTGCTCTCAACTCCAGTATATTGATGGGAAGCAGAAATGATTCTCTGGTCAACGGCACTAAAAACGAGTGTTGCCGTCACCGCTCCCCAGCCACGAAGACTGGCGTCTGTTGTCAGCAGGAGCCATTTGGGGATCCAGAAGGGACGACCCAAGCTCAATCGCTGGTCCTGCAGTCACCAGGTCAGCGACAAGCGAACCTCCGGTGTCAAGGAGATCATTTGAGATCTGATCCAATGAGGTAGGCCATTCCATTTGGAGAGGATCAATCGTTGTAGAGGGCGGGAATAAAATTGAGCATACTCCAAGGACGACACCATCAGACCGAGTATTTGCATCGCCGAGTGTACGGACACCCTTGAGCGATGTAGGAAGTGACGTATTTTGTCCTGAATTTTCAGGGCTCTGTCTGGAGATAGAGACAGTCTTTCACTGTGAGTATCCAGAAGCACCCCGCTCTGAGATGGAACCAGGGAGGACTTTTTCCAATTTATCAGCCAACCGTGGGACTGCTACTGTCAGTTGGAGATGACAGAGGAGAACTTCCTGTGAATTTGCCAAAATCAGTAGACCATCTAGGTATGGCAGAATTCTTATCCTCTGGCGACGAAGGCGGGCCGTCATAACGGCTATGACCTTGGTAAAGATGTGAGGAGAAATAGCCAGTCCAAACGGCAGAGCTTGGAATTGGTAATGTAGGTTGCCAATAGCAAACCACAGGAACTGCTAATGCGACTTGGCAATAGGAATATGCAACCTGTATAACTAGGGATACCATGTAGTCTCCAGGTTCCATAGCCAGAACTATTGAGCGCAAAGTTTCCATGCGAAAATGGGATTTTGGTACTTACCAGATCAATACTTTTCTTTGAATCCATAGGGGGCACTGGAGTACTCTTGGGATATGGACGGTGCGACAGCAGGGATAGGCACATTTAAATATTTAAATGTGTAACCCTCCACCCTCTCCATACTCCCATAATGCACCAGTGTTTTTACTGTGCCGAACAGGAGACAAAAAAAGAGATGAAAGGTGGAGAATTACATCTAATATTAGAACAAAGAACTAGAAAGTTGAAATGACAACAGATAACAATCACCTGAACATTCGACGGGCAGGTGATAATGTTTTTTCACAAGATAAACTGAACCTACCATGAGACAGGTGAAACTGCTCTGGGTGGGCGTCCAGGGACTCCCGTGTATTCAAAGAAAAGGATTTAATCTTGCAAGTACCAAAATCCCATTTTCTTTTTCATCAACTAGGGGGTCACTGGAATACTCTTGGGATGTACCAAAGTTTCCCCCTTGGGCGGGAGAGCTGTGTAGCACCTGTAACAGTAGACGACCAAAGCTAGACACTTATGCCGCAAAAATAGGATTTTGGTACTTACCAGGTAAATCCTTTTCTTTGAATCCATAGGGGGCACTGGAGTACTCTTGGGATATGGACGGGCGTAGCCGAACAAAGGCACTGAATATTCAAATTTAGGACTCTCCCCCCCTCCATATCCCCAAGTACCTCAGTGTACTGTGCCAGTGTTTTTTTACTGAGCGAACAGGATATAGAGAGGATTGACAATGGAGAATTCCTATAACATAACAGACAACCACAAAGTTGATCCTTAACCTTATTGTCAACTAAACAGTTGACACCTTAACCGATAGAACTTTATAATTTGAACCAATCGGTGAAAATGTGTTACCATAAGCTCCTTTGAGCTTAACACCACCCAAGTAAAATTTGTTTACTAAGCTCCCTTGAGCTTAAAACAACCCAGGTAAAACTGCTCTGGGTGGGCGTCCAGTGCCCCCTATGGATTCAAAGAAAAGGATTTACCTGGTAAGTACCAAAATCCTATTTTCTTTTTCATCCACTAGGGGTCACTGGAGTACTCTTGGGACGTACCAAAGCTTCCCTCGTGGGCGGGAGAGCTGTTTGATACTTGTAACAGTAGGCAGCCAAAGCTGAATGCTGATGGCGCCACCATTCATAACGTGTAAACGTGCACAAACGTGGTGCACTGAAGGCTATGTAGCCGCGTCATAGACGCTCCACGACCCGCTGGGTCTGACATTCCCACAGAACCTGTGGGATGAACTATTACTGACGTAGGCGATTGTAACTTAGCCTTAAAGTAAGCCTGACTTGTAGTCATTATTATCCAACTGGATAATGTCTGCTGAGAAACTGGCTAACCCCAGTTTGCAGTATTATATAGAACAAACAACGTATTTATATCACGTAATGTAGACGTTCGGTACATATATAAACGCGTAATGCGTGTACCACATTCAGAATTCTAGAATGTGCTGTCCCCACAGGAACCACTATTGGTATATTGATGTGAAGAATACGAAAGCGGATTTCGTCCGAAGATCTGCTTTGTCATGAGAAAACTTAAATACGGTGGCTTGGAATACAAGGCACCCAAATATGAAAACAAAACCCTTGCCTAAGCACCCTTGCCGACGACAAGGCTAGAAGAAAAATGTTTTCCAAAGTAAGAAACTTAATTCTCATTTGTTGTAAAGGTTCAAAAAATATGAAACTTAATTCCCCTTTGTTGAAAGGGTTCCAAAATATGAAAACTGTAATAAATCTGAACCCAACCTCAAATCGCCTGGCGCTGTAGGTGGGATAAATAGAGTCTGAACTTTGGTGACACCTTGTAGAAAGATGTTTACAGACGCAAATAGAGGCAAACGTCTTTGAAAATACGTTTACCACACAGATACCTGCACTGTTAGTGCAGATGAACGCAGTTTTCCATCCCATCCCGTTTAACCGAATACGGGTACTTGAAGTATGATGTTGGAAACTTCCGAGGTTTACAACCTATGTAAGCACACGAAATTTTTTAATAATGAGCTGCCTTAAGCGGCTTACTATTTCGTTACATGGTTGGTATAACCGATACTGTAATGCTCTATTTTCTAAGAGGGCGGTTTGAACCCTCACCCCGTCAACCGCAGCTGCGGTACACAGATAATAGGTATACAGATAATAGGTATATAGGTAACTATGGATAAAAGAACGTTCCCTGATGTAACAGGTTGGACGTATTATGAGAGGGCTAAGATCGTGTGCAAGTATTCCTTGAAAATTCGAGAAGCAAACTTCTCCGAAACCCATGAGCTACCACCAGTATGACTGTGACGAACTGTCTTCTGATCCGTTTTGGCAACGGAGAGAGAAGCGGAAAATGGTGGAGCCAGATACACGATGCTGAATGACCCCATGAATGTGAGAGATTTCACCGCCACTGCCCTTGTGAACTGTTTTGTACACCTACTGAGCTTTTGTAATTGTGGCGAGATGCCATCATGTATACTTGAGGACAACCCCCTTCTGTGGACTCACATATGAAACACCTCTGGATTTAATGTCCAGTTTTCAAGATCCAAATCCTGACGGGTGAGATCATCTGTCTAACAGATGTCCACTCACTGATTGATCTCTTGACATTTTCACCTAATGGCGTTCTGAGCCATTGAAGATTTGAGTGACCTGCTGCATTGCCATGCGGCTTCTTGGTTCTCACTGGTTGTTGTGTATACAACTGCCGTTGCTTCGTTTGACTGCTTAAGGCCAGCGTGATCTAGGCATGAAAAAACAAAATTACATGAAACTCACGGTTGTTTCTCTCCACGGAAATCTTTAGTAAAAAGCGAAAGATGTATTCGTTCTGAAGAGAAACCAGAGTCTATGCCTGGTCAGACTGAAAGCGAATCATTTATTGCATTGTAAAATGCACAGAGTTCTAGGACATTTATCGACAGCAATCTGTCGTGTTTTAGAACCTTTGAGTTGATTTTAACTACAAATCCTGACTCTCTGTGACTGTCGTCCAGAGTATAAGCACCCTTGTCCCTCTGTGGAAAACGCGAGTGAATGGTGGCGAACTAAATTGAAAACACATCTTTATTCTTAATAGATGAATACACCAATGTACCGCTAGAGTGCGTGTACTTTTGTTCTTGCTGGTGTAGTAGGTAAAAGTCTTTGACTTACCATATTTATAATCTTACCTAGGAATTGACATCGTTTAGACAGACTTAGATGCGATTGTTTTCGAACTTGATCTGCTACCGCAGTATACTTTAGTAGCGCAAGTTAGAAGAACTTTGTTGATACATAGTTCTTATGTGAGATGAGCTATGATCCCAACATCACTTTGGTAAATACCGGAAGCGATAAGCAACGGTAGAAATGAAATGGGTAATGGTTGTGGCGATTTGCAAACGCTAGAACCTGTGATGAAGAAACCGGACTGGGTAAATACGCATTGTGAATTTCAAATGCAATTATGCAATTTTGTGGCTGCAAAAAGCAAATACTAACTACAGAAAATCCATTTTCTAACTGTAGTAAATGACTTGCTGATTGATACTGCAACGGAGCTGTTTGGTTTTGCTCAAACAGAGGGGAATAAGTAACTCTGACTCTGTTGGCGTACTATTGGCTGGTTTATAAACCAGCAAAGACTAAATGACATATTGCCAAACCGTTCGACAGAATCAGTTTTGTACTTTAAGCTGTAAATAGCTGAGACATATATGAGTTGAAGTCATGAAATCTCGCAAAAGTAACATGTAAAGACGCGCTTCCACAATTATAAAAGAGGTCATCAAACCACTGGCTTGCTGACTGTGACGTCCCTTCGTTACAAAGCGTGACTGTTTGTTATAAAGGGTTAAAATGCCGTTACAAGTATATTATTTTAGGAGCAAACAAGCTCTGGCCCTGTCGCGCTTAACTAGCGACAATGAAAATAACCGGCGTTAGCAGAAGCTTAACAGATATACTCTGCAGCTTCTTTTAACAGTGATCGTCATGGTTTCATACATAGATTCTAGTGACCCAACTGTATCTTGGGTTTTTGTAATGTTTGACAGAAACGCATCTTCCAATGGTGGATCGCGTCCTTTTGGAAACGATTATGTATGGTTGTCCAAAACCCCGCACTATTCGGTATGAGATTTGACATAGAATCGTGCATTAAATTATAAGACCAGTGACATAAACCCTTTGGTATCCAAAGGGAAATTGGCCCTTTGTAAAGACTGTCTTTTGTTAGAGCTGGCAGAGTCATTTCGAGACTCCGATTACCGCTCTTTTAATTTGAAATGCCAATGTTAACATAGGTTTCTTAAAAAAATAATTAAATATTTTTAGTCTGCACTAGAGCCTTATTCGCTATGTAGACAGACATCATAATCGGCAACAGACAGACACTTGCACGACTTAATGAAGTTATTATATGGCATATATATACATATATATATATAAATATGTTATTGCTGAACAGCATATTTATCTCTACGGAAATCTTTAGGAAACTAAAGTGTTCTTTATGTGAAAAGTAGTTCACATGGCATATGAAACCCGAACCAAATTCCTACTAACACCCCAGCGCCTTCTGGTGGCTTAAAGATGTAGGGCAGGAATGTTCTAGCATTATCCTGAACTAAAAATTCCCACTAACACCCCTGCGCCTCCTTGTGGAGTAGAGGTGTATGGCCGGAATGTTCTGGAATTATAACCGGAAACACAGCAATGATTAAAATGGCCGCCATGCCATGTTTTCACATAAAATCACCGTACAGGTTATTTGCTGCAGTTTTAATATATAGGCTTAATAGCCTATTATACAGATTATACAATGATAACACAGGTGTAGGATACAGTAAAAATACATGAATTTAGTTATGTAAAAATAAAAATTAAAAAATAAAAATCCAAGTGTGGTTATACCACAAGCCTATGTTCGTGCTGTGAGCACCGAAAAAAACACTGGCACAGTACACTGAGGTACTTGGGGATATGGAGGGGGGGAGAGTCCTAAATTTGAATATTCAGTGCCTTTGTTCGGCTACGCCCGTCCATATCCCAAGAGTACTCCAGTGACCCCTAGTGGATGATAAAGAAAGTAACAAACTTGTAAAAGCGCACAAACGTGTGCACCTGTAAGTGCACGGCAAAGCTGCATCGTGGTGGCCCATGACGTTTCCACAGAACGCGCGGAATGAGCTGAATAGATGCAGGCGGCTGTAGACTAGCATAACAATTAGCGTGACAAATAGTCAGCTTAAACCACCTAGGGAAGGTCTGTTTAGAATCTGGTCAACGTACCTTGACTGCATCCTAGAGAACAAAGAATAGGTTTAACTTACTGTCGCTGTTCGAGCCACATAAAGAAGATAAGCGCGATCCACATGCAAAGTAGCTGGAGTTCCTTAATCTTCTGACAAACAGGAACCACAATTGGTTGGTCTATGTGAAAAGTGGACACTACCTTTGGTAGAAAAAATGAAATGTGTTTGAAGTTCCGCTCTATTATCATGAAACACCAAATAAGGTGTTCTGCAGGACAAAGCACTCAATTTTGAAACACGTCTTGAAGAAACTAAAGGCCAGAAGAATGTTTTCCAAGTTAGAAACTTAACATTCACATGTTGTAAAGGCTCAAAAATTGAAGACTGAAAATAAATCTAAGACTAGATTTAAGTCCCATGGAGCGGTTTGTGGTATAAACAGAGGTTGAACTCTAAGGACACCTTCCAGAAATCTGTACTGCTGGCAAAACGGCCAACCGCCGCTGTGTTGCCTTATAGGTAATTGTCTGCACTTCGTCTAATATTAGGGCAATAGATGTTGTCTGAATCAAAATATAATTCATTATAAATAGGCGATGTTACCATAGTGGACAGTATAGTGGGTATATATAGTAAGGAATAGATATGAAATAAGTTTGAATGTATGAGGTAATGTTTAGCTGATTTAAGAGATTAGGTTTGTGTATGTGTTTATATAGATATACTGTATATTTGTGTTTTACAGCAAGATGGTAAAAAAATAGTGTAGGGAACAGGTTTATTCTGCTCTAGTCATAAATAAGGCCAGAGAGGTTACAGTAAGATCAAGAGTCATTGTAGAGAAAAGGTATTAGGCCATAAATGATAATAGGTATGTGACAGAGCTCTGTTGGTCATTGGAATTCACAGGTGTGCTTACAGTAGATCAGAATCTACTGGTTTGTCTATTGTCCAGTAAAGGTTAAAAGCTAGGGAGTATAAATTAACTACTATGAAAAGAGATCACATCCATTGATAAAACATTGTGTAACCGACCCCAGGAAAACTTGTCAATACAACAGAACTTTGGATGAAAAGACATTCCAGATTTTACAATACTATACTTGCTTAAGGCAGTGTGGACACCACACTTTTATGACACCATGCCTCCGTGAACAGGACACGACAGCCCAGTTCAATGTTTGTTTTATTACACCTTGGAATCTGACAAACCTATAATTACCTATTCCATTGGAAACTATGAGAATATGATAGTTTGAATTGGTAAAATATGAGATAAAAGGACCAGACTTGTAGTTAGGAGTTAGAAGGAAGAGGGAGAGGGAGAAGAAGAAGGAGAAGGAAGGAAGTCAGTCAGGAGGAGAAGTCATGGAGAACATGCAGAAGGAATGATTCTTGGGATGGCAATCTTTAACTTGCAAGTATACATTTTATGTTAGTAATTGAAACTGTTTGTGAAACTTATGTCATGTTGTTTTATGTTATGTAACGAAGGAAGCATATATAATTATAATTAGTATATATATCACTACTGTGTATATCTTATTCTGTACGATTTGATCTGCCGGTAAATAAAGAATCATATAAAAAGAGCGGTAATATTCAAGCTTGAACTCTCTTTAAGGAATCTTAACTTAATAACTTCATAAGTCATATGTATAAGGACTGCATATATGTATCAGCCAATTAGTTTGTAAGCCTGACATAATATATTTGCAGATATATATGATAAATGCATATTAATTGAAATATATCCATATATTAAATACCATATATGATATATTAAATATTAATATTCATAAATATGATTCCATAAATCAATATTGGCGACCACGAATTGGACTTGTTATTACTGAATCTGATTATCTGATTTATAATATTTATGAGGAGTAGCAAATGCTATAAGCTGGCTACCAAATCTGCAGAATCACGGTGGGGATGTATCTATGAAAATTTATTACCATTGTGTAATGTCAATTTTGTATTCTGTATAACCTAGGATAAATGTGTTAGTGCAATATACGTTATTTTAACTAACATAATATCTATTAGGAAGCAGCACCAAAGGCTATAAGCCTGCTGGCAAAATACAAGATCACAGTGGAATAGGTTACAAATGAGAATAAAGAATTTAAAGGCCTAGAATAGAAAATGTGCACAGTGGAAAAGAGTATTTCCAAATAAATGTATAAATGTACCAGGTATTAGAGTTTAACCTTAAGACACCGGTCAATCTTAAGGAGAGGATACCTTCAGTACTAAAAACAAAGAATATATAAATTTAGCATTGAAATGTTAAAAATGCAAAAGTTTTCTGTAGCATTTAGAAAAATGCGCAGAACTGCGGCTCTAGAAGCCAAACAGAAATGTAAAGAAGAATCAGGTTCACGTCTTCGTAAGGCGTGCCTGACCATTAATGCAAAAATGCATTCGTTATTTAAGTCCCTTAAACAGAAAAATAAACAGAAAAAGTTTGGGGCAGAAGCGAAAAGCCTGACAGTTTGTAATCAAATTGTCAAGATCTCTGATGAAGAGATAACATCCAGCAAGCAAGCTGAGATAGAAACACCAAACAGGAATAGTGTTGAGGTATGTGAAACTCTGTACACAGAGTCTACAGGAGTCAGAAATGACTTAATCAGTCAAGATCCTAAAATTAAGGAAAGTTACATGTTGCAGGACTGCATCAATGTGCAGCGCATGGAGTCTGCTATGGTCACACAGACCACCAGCAGAACAGCCTCTGTGGTAAAGGAAGAAAGTAGCAATGTGCCGGATGTGTCTATCATCAGACAGCACATTAATGTAAAGGAGGTAGCAGCAATAGGAGATGTCCCCTATACTGTGTCTAGTAAGGGGGAAGATCATTGTAACTCAGATTATGAGTATTCTGCTGAATACACTCTCAGAGTTCCCAATGTAAATGAAGAATTTGTTATGCCCTTAGGCAAAGGTGAATTGTCAGCAGATTTAAACACTGATAGCAGCAGTACAGTGCACACAGGGGTGGGGAAGTTCCCCATGGTGAAAACTCCCATGGCAACCAGAGTTGCAAACCTTGAAATGTATTCACCTGGAAACATGTTTAAAGGGAAAATCCATGAAATTAATTCAGGAATGCATGTTTACAAACAAAGTTCCCAAACTTATGTAACCCCCACAGAGCACTCAGAGACTTCTAGTGATGGTGCAAATGTTTGCATGCTCTCAGAGAGACCACATGCAGAGTGTCATTCTGCAAACCACACACCAATTAACAATGACAAAAAGGATCACCAGGATGAAAATGTTTTTATGCCCTGGTGCCATAACCATTTTATTACAGGTGTGGAAAGACAGAAAGCCCTGGGACCTGCAATACATATTTGGCAAAGTTTAACAAGTTTCTCTCCCCACAAAAGTAGGTTTTTTCAGAAGCTCCAAGATTCTTCCAAACTAAGGAGCCATGCCAAGCAGCAAACGCTATGGTTAAAGACAGTCTGGGACCAGGCTGCATCACAAGGGAGTATGGTCACAAGTGAATACGGTAGTATCATTCCTTTACTTGTTAGATCCAATGAAGCCATTGTTTGCTTTGATGTTCAAACAGCCACAGTTTCCAAATTAAACCTGCATCATATCTGCAGCGACAATTGTGCTGTCATTGACACACAATGTGACAGGAAAGATTGGCACAGGCCAGAAACAATTGTTTGTTTGTTATTCAATCGTTAAAAGACACATTTGTAAATTCTGTACCTGATAACATGCAGCAGATAGGACAGAATGCATAGCAAGCTATGTTAAATCACTGTATAAATATCTGTGATAGTCATTGTATGTATTTTTGTTTGATTCATAGTAATCCTGGCAACCTGTATACAGAATGGTGCAAGACTCCAAAAAGACTCCAATTTACAAGGGAAAAGGTCTTCATTAACCCTTTCATCGCTGCTATCCAGCAAAATCTACATAGCATCCCTAAAGACTGATATATGGACAAATCCTCAAGGAGTTTTCCAGTTTCACAAGAAAGGGGAAGGTTTTCATTAACCCTTTCATCACAAGTAATCATTACTTGTCTTTCAAACTACATGTACACTCCCACAACAGTGTACAGCACATCTCATCACTGTGATTATACAGAACTGTCTCATCCCTTCATATACCTTAATCACATATATGTAAACATTTGTCTGAGATATATTTTATATCATTGCATATATACCTTGTAAATATTTTATGTTTTTTTTATATATTACACAATAGATACTACCTATGCTTCCTTCGTAAAAGCTTCAAAAGTAATTAAATATCTAATACAGGATGGTATACCACGTTATAACAAATTGGGCCGAGATTATTAAGTGGGATGAATAATTCTCTTAATAAAGACTGTCACAAGTCTAAGATAATTATTTGTAGCATAACAGGGTCACTGTATATGCACATGGCTGCATATAAAATAATATTGGATGGAATTAGATATATTTAAAGCCATTCCTAAATGATATTTAATATCTGTTTGAAGCAAAATTATATTCATTTATTGTATTGATAGGATGTTACTATATACACATCAAAAGCATTTTAAATAATTATTAGTCAAAATATAGGTAGGATAGAAAACGCCTTTATATGGGTTAAACTGGTATAAGGTTATGTAAGATTGAGATGTATAAATAGGTACAAGGTAGAATAAGGAGATTTAAGACTGCATGGTAATTTATTCAGTGAGGAAATACAGTAAACAGAGTAGGTGTACTACTCACAGCCATTTGTGGTACTATTGCCCGAAGACAATTAAGACCTACTATTAACAAGCAAGGAAAGAAAGAAAGAAAGAAAAAAAAGAAAAAAAAAAAAAGACTTTCATATATGACTGTTCTATTCAAAATCACAACCTGTTTTGTGCAAAGCAATATGGACACTGGTCACAACTGCGGCATTGGATAAACGCAAAGGAAACAGAACTGCTAAAGACTGTATAAAGACTATTACTATTACCGAGGGTCATCACAAGTACTGAGTTGCAAACTCAAGATCATAGTACGCAAAATACACAGCCCTCTGCGTCAAACAGCGAAATGGCAAGCAAAGGAGCAGCTGCTATGAAGAATTCTACTTCAACTGCCTCCATAATGCAGACGCAAGGCGTCTCCAATTGCAAGCAAACCACGCAGATGACAGTCTTATCCCAGTAAATTGCTACAGCCAAGAACAGCAAAAATGTCCAAATGTAATGATCCAGATACAGAAAAAAGGTCTACAATTGGGCTATGGTATTCCAAATGTCTGTAGAAATTAGTTTTCCTCATGAATACTGAATAAAAACCTCAGTCTTGTCTGCTTTAGTTAAAAAGTAGAATAAGGTTAGGTAAGCTAAGAATTTTTATAGATTTTTAAAATCACAATGGTTATTATTATTACACTTATGGTATATATTAGGGTTACAACAAAAGTTATGTTTTGAAGAAATATTTTGAAATGTATTTGGAAGCAATTACGCTAGTTTAATGTGTGGCCAATCAAAATAATTTCTCATGGCCACAAGGGGGCGACTGTTGCCTTATAGGTAATTGTCTGCACTTAGTATAATATTAGGGCAATAGATGTTGTCTGAATCAAAATATAATTCATTATAAATAGGCGATGTTACCATAGTGGACAGTATAGTGGATATATATAGTAAGGAATAGATATGAAATAAGTTTGAATGTATGAGGTAATGTTTAGCTGATTTAAGAAATTAGGTTTGTGTATGTGTTTATATAGATATACTGTATATTTGTGTTTTACAGCAAGATGGTAAAAAAATAGTGTAGGGAACAGGTTTATTCTGCTCTAGTCATAAATAAGGCCAGAGAGGTTACAGTAAGATCAAGAGTCATTGTAGAGAAAAGGTATTAGGCCATAAATGATAATAGGTATGTGACAGAGCTCTGTTGGTCATTGGAATTCACAGGTGTGCTTACAGTAGATCAGAATCTACTGGTTTGTCTATTGTCCAGTAAAGGTTAAAAGCTAGGGAGTATAAATTAACTACTATGAAAAGAGATCACATCCATTGATAAAACATTGTGTAACCGACCCCAGGAAAACTTGTCAATACAACAGAACTTTGGATGAAAAGACATTCCAGATTTTACAATACTATACTTGCTTAAGGCAGTGTGGACACCACACTTTTATGACACCATGCCTCCGTGAACAGGACACGACAGCCCAGTTCAATGTTTGTTTTATTACACCTTGGAATCTGACAAACCTATAATTACCTATTCCATTGGAAACTATGAGAATATGATAGTTTGAATTGGTAAAATATGAGATAAAAGGACCAGACTTGTAGTTAGGAGTTAGAAGGAAGAGGGAGAGGGAGAAGAAGAAGGAGAAGGAAGGAAGTCAGTCAGGAGGAGAAGTCATGGAGAACATGCAGAAGGAATGATTCTTGGGATGGCAATCTTTAACTTGCAAGTATACATTTTATGTTAGCAATTGAAACTGTTTGTGAAACTTATGTCATGTTGTTTTATGTTATGTAACGAAGGAAGCATATATAATTATAATTAGTATATATATCACTACTGTGTATATCTTATTCTGTACGATTTGATCTGCCGGTAAATAAAGAATCATATAAAAAGAGCGGTAATATTCAAGCTTGAACTCTCTTTAAGGAATCTTAACTTAATAACTTCATAAGTCATATGTATAAGGACTGCATATATGTATCAGCCAATTAGTTTGTAAGCCTGACATAATATATTTGCAGATATATATGATAAATGCATATTAATTGAAATATATCCATATATTAAATACCATATATGATATATTAAATATTAATATTCATAAATATGATTCCATAAATCAATAGCTGAAAGAAGAAATATCAAAGCAGACACCTGCACCTCTAGAGTTGCTGCACGTAGTGCTCCATCTAATCCCGTTTGAAAAACCGTAAAAGACAGGAAAGCTTGAATGAAGATACCGAAACCTTCAGAGTTTCACACCGATAGAAGCTCTCTAAATATGTGATAGTGAGCTACTGTAACTGGCTTCCACGTTCACAGCATGGTTGGTTTAACCGACTGTGGAATGCCCTCTTGTCTTAATAAAGTTGTGTTAACAGCCATCCCGTCAATGCAGCCACGCTAAATCGGGGAGAAGAAAAAAATAAGAATTTACTCACCGGTAATTCTATTTCTCGTAGTCCGTAGTGAATGCTGGGTACTCCGTAAGGACCATGGGGAATAGACGGGCTCCGCAGGAGACTGGGCACTCTAAAAGAAAGATTTAGGACTACCTGGTGTGCACTGGCTCCTCCCTCTATGCCCCTCTTCCAGACCTCAGTTAGGGAAACTGTGCCCGGAAGAGCTGACACTACAAGGAAAGGATTTGGAATCCCGGGTAAGACTCATACCAGCCACACCAAACACACTGTACAACTCGTGATACTATACCCAGTTCACAGTATGAACAACAAATGAGCCTCATTAACAGATGGCTCATAACAAAACCCTTTAGTTAAGCAATAACTATATACACGTATTGCAGAGAGTCCGCACTTGGGATGGGCTCCCAGCATCCACTACGGACTACGAGAAATAGAATTACCGGTGAGTAAATTCTTATTTTCTCTGACGTACTAGTGGATGCTGGGTACTCCGTAAGGACCATGGGGATTATACCAAAGCTCCCAAACGGGCGGGACAGTGCGGATGACTCTGCAGCACCGAATGAGCAAAGGCAAGGTCCTCCTCAGCCAGGGTATCAAACCTGTAGAATTTTGCAAACGTGTTTGACCCCGACCAGGTAGCAGCTCGGCAAAGTTGTAATGCCGAGACCCCTTGGGCAGCCGCCCAAGAAGAGCCCACCTTCCTCGTGGAATTGGCTTTTACTGATTTAGGATGCGGCAGTCCAGCCGCAGAATGTGCAAGTTGAATCGTGCTACAGATCCAGCGAGCAATAGTCTGCTCAGAAGCAGAAGCACCCAGCTTGTTGGGTGCATGCAGGATAACAGCGAGTCAGTATTTTTGACTCTAGCCGTCCTGGAAACAATACATTTTCAGGGCCCGGACTACCTCCAGCAACTTGGAGGCCTCCAAGTCCCGAGTAGCCGCAGGCACCACAAAAGGTTGGTTCAAATGAAACGCTGATACCACCTTAGGGAGAAATTGGGGACGAATCCTCAATTCTGCCCTGTCCCTCTGGAAGATCAGATAAGGGCTTTCACATGACAAAGCCGCCAATTCTGACACCCGCCTAGCCGAAGCCAAGGCCAAATATATATGACCACTTTCCACGTGAGATACTTCAACTCCAAGTTCTGAAGTGGCTCAAAACAATGTGATTTTAGGAAAACCAACACTACGTTGAGATCCCAAGGTGCCACTGGAGGCACAAAAGGGGGCTGAATATGCAGCACTCCCTTAACAACGTCTGAACTTCAGGCAGCGTCTTTCCTAGCCTTTAAATCACTTCATCTGGAACGCCCTTTTCCGTTAGGATCCTGCGTTCAACCGCCAAGCCTTCAAACGCAGCCGCGGTAAGTCTTGGAACAGACAGGGCCCCTGCAGTAACAGGTCCGTCCGAGAGACAGAGGCCATGGGTCCTCCGAGATCATTTCTTGTAGTTCTGGGTACCAAGTTCTTCTTGGCCAATCCGGAACTACGAGTATAGTTCTTACTCCTCTCTTACTTACTATCCTCAGTACCTTGGGTATGAGAGGAAGAGGAGGGAACACATAAACCTACTGGTACACCCACGGTGTCACTAGTGCGTCCACAGCTATCGCCTGAGGGTCTCTTGACCTGGCGCAATACTTTTTAGCTTTTTGTTGAGGCGGGACGCCATCATGTCCACCTGTGGCCGTTCCCAACGGTTCACAATCTGCGTGAAGACTTCTGGATGAAGTCCCCACTCTCCCGGGTGGAGGTCGTGCCTGCTGAGGAAGTCTGCTTCCTAGTTTTCCACACCCGGAATGAACACTGCTGACAGTGTTAGCACGTGATACTCCGCCCATCGGAGAATCCTTGTGGCTTCTGCCAACGCCATCCTGCTTCTTGTGCCGCCTTGTCGGTTTACATGGGCGACAGCCGTGGTGTTGTCTGACTGAATCAGCACCGGCTAGTTTTGAAGCAGGGGTTCTGCTTGCCTTAGGGCATTGTAAATGGCCCTTAGGTCCAGAATATTTATGTGTAGGGAAGTCTCCTGACTCGACCATTGTCCTTGGAAATTTCTTCCCTGAGTGACTGCTCCCCAACCTCGGAGGCTTGCATCTGCGGTCACCAGGACCCAGTCCTGAATGCCGAATCTGCGGCCCTCGAGAAGATGAGCACTCTGCAGCCACCACAGCAAAGACACCCTGGCCCTCGGGGACAGGGTGATCAGCTGATGCATCTGAAGATGCGACCCTCACTTGTCTAACAGGTCCCACTGAAAGTTCCTTGCATGGAACCTGCCGAAGGGAATTGCTTCGTAAAAAGCTACCATCTTTTCCAGGACTCGCTTACAATGATGCACCGACACCTGTTTTGGTTTTAGGAGGTCTCTGACCAGAGATGACAACTCCTTGGCCTTCTCCTCCGGGAGAAACACCTTCTTCTGTTCTGTGTCCAGAATCATACCCAGGAACAGCAGATGCGTCATAGGAACCAGCTGCGACTTCGGGATATTCAGAATCCAGCCGTGCTGTTGTAGCACTTCCTGAGATAGTGCTACTCCGATCAACGACTGCTCCTTGGACCTCGCCTTTATAAGGAGATCGTCCAAGTACGGGATAATTATAACTCCCTTCTTTCGAAGGAGTATCATCATTTTGGCCATTACCTTGGAACACACCCTTGGTGCCGTGGACAGACCAAACGGCAACGTCTGGAATTGGTAATGGCAGTTCTGTACCACAACCTTGAGGTACTCCTGGTGAGGTGGGTAAATGGGGACATGTAGGTAAGCATTCATGATGTCCAGCGACACCATAAAATCCCCCTCTTCCAGGCTTGCAATAACCGCCCTGAGCGATTCCATTTTGAACTCGAACTTCCTTATATAAGTGTTCAAGGATTTCAATTTTAGAATGGGTCTCACCGAACCGTCTGGTTTCGGTATCACAAACATTGTGGAATAGTAACCCTGTCCCTGTTGAAGGAGGGGAACTTTTATTATCACCTGCTGGAGGTACAGCTTGTGAATTGCCGCCAGTACTACCTCCCTGTCCTAGGGGGTAGTTGGCAAGGCTGATTTGAGGTAACGGCAAGGGGGAGACGCCTCGAATTCCAGCTTGTATCCCTGCGATACCACTTGTAGAACCCAGAGATCCACCTGTGAGCGAACCCACTGGTCGCTGAAGTTCCGGAGACGCGCCCCCACCGCACCTGGCTCCGTCTGTGGAGCCCCAGCGTCATACGGTGGACTCAGTAGAAGCAGGGAAGGATTTTTGTTCCTGGGAACTGGCTGTCTGGTGCAGCTTTTTCCCTCTCCCCCTGCCTCTGGGCAGAAAGGAAGCACCTTTGATCCGCTTGCCTTTCTGAGGCCGAAAGGACTGTACCTGATAGTACGGTGCTTTCTTAGGTTGTGAGGGAGCCTGAGGTAAAAATGTCGATTTCCCAGCTGTTGCTGTGGATACGAGGTCCGAGAGACCATCCCCAAACAATTCCTCACCCTTATAAGGCAAAACCTCCATGTGCCTTTTAGAATCAGCATCACCTGTCCACTGCCGGGTCCATTATACCCTCCTGGCAGAAATGGACATCGCATTAATTCTAGATGCCAGCCGGCAAATATCCCTCTGTGCATCTCTCATGTATAAGACAACGTCTTTAATATGCTTTATGGTTAGCAAAATAGTATCCCTGTCGAGGGTATCAATATTATCTGACAGGGTATCAGACCACGCTGCAGCAGCACTACACATCCATGCTGAAGCAATTGCAGGTCTCAGTATAGTACCCGAGTGTGTATATACAGACTTCAGGATAGCCTCCTGCTTTCTATCAGCAGGCTCCTTCAAGGCGGCCGTATCCTGAGACGGCAGTGCCACCTTTTTTGACAAGCGTGTGGGCGCCTTATCCACCCTAGGAGATATCTCCCAACGTGACCTATCCTCTGGCGGGAAAGGGTACGCCATTAGTAACTTTTTAGAAATTACCAGTTTCTTATCGGGGGAACCCCACGCTTCTTCACACACTTCATTCAACTCATCTGATGGGGGAAAAAACACTGGCTGCTTTTTCTCCCCAAACATAATACCCTTTTTAGTGGTACTTGGGATCATGTCAGAAATGTGTAACACATTTTTTATTGCCGTAATCATGCAACGGATGCCCCTTGTGGATTGTGTATATGTCTCATCCTCGTCGACATTGGAGTCAGACTCCGTGTCGATATCTGTGTCTGCCATCTGAGGTAGCGGGCGTTTGTGAGCCCCTGATGGTCTTTGAGACGCCTGGGCAGGCACGGGCTGAGAAGCCGGCTGTCCCACGGCTGTTACGTCATCCAGCCTTTTATGTAAGGAGTTAACACTGTCGGTTAATACCTTCCACATATCCATCCACTCTGGTGTCGACCCCGCAGGGGGTGACATCACATTTATCGGCACCTGCTCCGCCTCCACATAAGCCCCCTCATCAAACATGTCGACACAGCCATACCGACACACCGCACACACACAGGGAATGCTCTGACTGAGGACAGGACCCCACAAAGTCCTTTGGGGAGACAGAGAGAGAGTATGCCAGCACACACCACAGCGCTATATAATCAGGGATTTACACTAACACACGTGATTTTCCCTATAGCTGCTTTACAATACAGTTTTGCGCCTACATTTAGTGCCCCAACTCTCTTTTTTACCCTTTGAGCCTGGAAACTGCAGGGGAGAGCCTGGGGAGCTGTCTTCCAGCGGAGCTGTGAAGAGGAAATGGCGCCAGTGTGCTGAGGGAGATAGCCCCGCCCCTTCCAGGCGGACTTCTCCCGCTCTTATATTTATATTATGGCGGGGGATTTTTGCACATATATAGTTTATTAGACTATATTATGTGCGGTTCGCCATGTAAGGTACTCTAATTGCAGCCCAGGGCGCCCCCCCCCAGCGCCCTGCACACATCAGTGACCGGAGTATGTGGTGTGCATAGGGAGCAATGGCGCACAGCTGCAGTGCTGTGCGCTACCTTAATGAAGACCGGAGTCTTCAGCCGCCGATTTCCAGGATGTTCTTCTTGCTTCTGGCTCTGCAAGGGGGACGGCGGCGCGGCTCCGGGACCGGACGACCGAGGCTGGGCCTGTGTTCGATCCCTCTGGAGCTAATGGTGTCCAGTAGCCTAGAAGCCCAAGCTAGCTGCAAGCAGGTAGGTTCGCTTCTCTCCCCTAAGTCCCTCGTAGCAGTGAGTCTGTTGCCAGCAGATCTCACTGAAAATAAAAAACCTAATAAATACTTTCTTTACTAGAAGCTCAGGAGAGCCCCTAGTGTGCAACCAGCTCGAGCCAGGCACAGATTCTAACTGGAGGGTCATAGAGGGAGGAGCCAGTGCACACCAGATAGTACCTAATCTTTCTTTTAGAGTGCCGAGTCTCCTGCGGAGCCCGTCTATTCCCCATGGTCCTTACGGAGTACCCAGCATCCACTAGGACTTCAGAGAAAGAAGAAAAGAAAAGGACCCTGGTGCAGAAGGCCTGTACGCAGAGATAGTGGACCCGGATTGTTTGCGAGTAGACCGCGGAGATCGGAGAGCCAAATTCTCCTAAGCACCTGAGGCGCCACTAGTATGTGGATTTCTTTTGATCCACTTAGCAACCCAGGAAACAGAGGAAATGGTGGAAAGAGACAGACCAGGCCGTACAGCCAACCTATCGTGAAAGCATCCACTGTCTCCGCCTTTGGATCTCTTGTCCTGAAGACATACCTGTGTGTCTGAAGAGCTTTAGCGAAATGCTATTAGAGTCCCCTGTGGGTATTCCATAACTGGATTAGAATCCGGACACATCCGGATGTAATGGCCAATTCCCCTGGATGAAAGTCCTGACGCTTAGATAGACTGGGTACCCGATGTCTACACCTGGAATGAGAGCTGCCAATATGTTCAGCCAAATGCAGAATACGAGCCACTTCTCGCAAGGGCATCCTTGTTTGTATGCGACAGCCCTCGCATAGCCTGCCTGATCCTGAACAGTCAGAGACTGGGTTATGTGGACTGCCTGTTAGAATTCGGAGCAATTTTAAGCGTTCCATAAGAAAATTATGACCGTAAACTCTTTCGGGCTACCCATAGACCTTGAAGGCTTGGAGCAGGTTTCCTGCATTGTCAGATTTAAGTCCCTCATCGGAATTTTGAAGTTCCAGACTCCGAACCTATCTCCTACCGAGAGAAATTTGTTTGGAGCCACCAGAGTAGAGAAAACTCTGGCCCCTTGGAGACAAGCACAAGAGATGAATTTGTATACAAGACCTTGACCACTGTGCAAGAAGGTCTAGCTGAAAAGACATGAGTGAAATATTCCGAACACGGCACTCTCTTTCCTAACAGTTAAATGCACCAATGCACTAATTTGAGCAATAGCTGCTGAACTAGGACATTGTACATTTAGTAAGGCATTTGAATAATCATTTGTTGAGATGAAGCTTGATGAGGAAAATAGGATTTTAATTACCTACCGGTAAATCCTTTTCTCGTAGTCCATAGAGGATACTGGGGTCCACATTAGTACAATGGGGTATAGACGGGTCCACTAGGAGCCTTGGGCACTTTAAGAAATTGATAGTGTGCGCTGGCTCTTCCCTCTATGCCCCTCCTACCAGACTGTCTAGAAACTGTGCCAGCGGAGACAGACATACCTTGAGAGAAGGATTTAAAGGACAGTGGCGAGATTCGAACCAGCACACACAAACCAAGAGGAAAGCCATGCTAACCAAACTGGAACAGGAACAGCAACAGCAGAATCAAGAATAATACTTAACCAAGTAACTGTGCAGGAAGTACGAAGCACTGGGCGGGCGCCCAGTATCCTCTACGGACTACGAGAAAAGGATTTACCGGTAGGTAATTAAAAATAAGAATTTACTTACCGATAATTCTATTTCTCGTAGTCCGTGGTGGATGCTGGGGACTCCGTAAGGACCATGGGGAATAGCGGCTCCGCAGGAGACTGGGCACAAAATTTAAAAGTTTGACCACTAGGTGGTGTGCACTGGCTCCTCCCCCTATGACCCTCCTCCAAGCCTCAGTTAGGATACTGTGCCCGGACGAGCGTACACAATAAGGAAGGATTTATGAATCCCGGGTAAGACTCATACCAGCCACACCAATCACACCGTATAACTTGTGATCTAAACCCAGTTAACAGCATGATAACAGAGGAGCCTCTAGAAAAGATGGCTCACTACAGCAATAACCCGATTTTTTTTGGTAACAATAACTATGTACCAGTATTGCAGACAATCCGCACTTGGGATGGGCGCCCAGCATCCACTACGGACTACGAGAAATAGAATTATCGGTAAGTAAATTCTTATTTTCTCTAACGTCCTAAGTGGATGCTGGGGACTCCGTAAGGACCATGGGGATTATACCAAAGCTCCCAAACGGGCGGGAGAGTGCGGATGACTCTGCAGCACCAAATGAGAGAACTCCAGGTCCTCCTCAGCCAGGGTATCAAATTTGTAGAATTTTACAAACGTATTTGCTCCTGACCAAGTAGCTGCTCGGCAAAGTTGTAAAGCCGAGACCCCTCGGGCAGCCGCCCAAGATGAGCCCACCTTCCTTGTGGAATGGGCTTTTACAGATTTTGGCTGTGGCAGGCCTGCCACAGAATGTGCAAGCTGAATTGTACTACAAATCCAACGAGCAATAGTCTGCTTAGAAGCAGGAGCACCCAGCTTGTTGGGTGCATACAGAATAAACGACGAGTCAGATTTTCTGACTCCAGCCGTCCTGGAAACCTATATTTCCAGGGCTCTGACAACGTCTAGCAACTTGGAGTCCTCCAAGTCCCTAGTAGCCGCAGGCACCACAATAGGTTGATTCAGGTGAAACGCTGAAAACCACCTTAGGGAGAAACTGAGGACAAGTCCTCAATTCCGCCCTGTCCGAATGGAAAATCAGATGAGGGCTTTTACAGGATAAAGCCGCCAATTCTGACACGCACCTGGCCCAGGCCAGGGCCAACAGCATGACCACTTTCCATGTGAGATATTTTAACTCCACATATTTAAGTGGTTCAAACCAATGTGACTTTTGGAACCCAAAAACTACATTTAGATCCCAAGGTGCCACTGGAGGCACAAAAGGAGGCTGTATATACAGTACCCCTTTCAAAAACGTCTGAACTTCAGGAACTGAAGCTAGTTCTTTTTTGGAAGAAAATTGACAGGGCCGAAATTTGAACCTTAATGGACCCCCATTTCAGGCCCATAGACACTCCTGTTTGCAGGAAATGTAGGAATCGACCTAGTTGAAAATTCCTCCGTCGGGACCTTACTGGCCTCGCACCACGCAACATATTTTCGCCAAATGCGGTGGTAATGTTTTGCGGTTATATCTTTCCTGGCTTTGATCAGGATAGGAATGACTTCATCAGGAATACCTTTCTCCTTCAGGATCCGGCGTTCAACCGCCATGCCGTCAAACGCAGCCGCGGTAAGTCTTGGAACAGACAGGGTCCTTGCTGGAGCAGGTCCCTTCTTAGAGGTAGAGGCCACGGATCTTTCGTGAGCATCTCTTGAAGTTCCGGTTACCAAGTCCTTCTTGGCCAATTCGGAGCCACGAATATAGTGCTTACTCCTCTCCATCTATATATATAATTCTCAGTACCTTGGGTATGAGAGGCAGAGGAGGGAACACATACACTGACTGGTACACCCACTGTGTTACCAGAGCGTCTACAGCTATTGCCTGAGGGTCCCTTGACCTGGCGCAAAACTTGTCGAGTTTTATAAACATGTGGAAGACTTCTGGGTGAAGTCCCCACTCTCCCGGGTGGAGGTCGTGTCTGCTGAGGAAGTCTGCTTCCCAGTTGTCCACTCCCGGAATGAATACTGCTGACAGTGCGATCACATGATTTTCCGCCCAGCGAAGAATCCTTGCAGCTTCTGCCATTGCCCTCCTGCTTCTTGTGTCACCCTGTCTGTTTACGTGGGTGACTGCCGTGATGTTGTCCGAATGGATCAACTCCGGGTGACCTTGAAGCAGAGGTCTTGCTGAGCTTAGAGCATTGTAAATGGCCCTTAGCTTCAGGATATTTATGTGAAGTGATGTCTCCAGGCTTGACCATAAGCTCTGGAAATTCCTTCCCTGTGTGACTGCTCCCCAGCCTCGCAGGCTGGCATCCGTGGTCACCAGGACCCAGTCCTGAATGTGCGGCCCTCTAGAAGATGAGCACTCTGCAACCACCACAGGAGAGACACCCTTGTGCTTGGTGACAGGGTTATCCGCTGATGCATCTGAAGATGCGACCCGGACCATTTGTCCAGCAGGTCCCACTGGAAAATTCTTGCGTGGAATCTGCAAGGGATTGCTTCGTAGGAAGCCACCATTTTTCCCAGAACCATTTTATTGATGTACTGAGACTTGGCTCGGTTATAGGAGGTTCCCGACTAGCTCGGATAACTCCCTGACTTTCTCCTCCGGGAGAAACACCTTTTTCTGGACTGTGTCCAGGATCATCCCTAGGAACAGAAGACGAGTCGTCGGAATCAGCTGCGATTTTGGAATATTGAGAATCCAATCGTGCTGCCGCAACACTACCTGAGATAGTGCTACACCGACCTCCAACTGTTCCCTGGATCTTACCCTTATCAGGGAATCGTCCAAGTAAGGGATAACTAAAATTCCCTTCCTTCGAAGGAGTATCATCATTTCGGCCATTACCTTGGTAAAGACCCGGGGTGCCGTGGACCATCCGTACGGCAGCGTCTGAAACTGATAGTGACAGTTCTGTACCATAAACCTGAGGTACCCTTGGTGAGAAGGGTAAATTGGGACATGTAGGTAAGCATCTTTGATGTCCAGAGACACCATATAGTCCCCTTCTCTTGAATTTGAACCTCTGTATGTAAGTGTTCAAAAATTTTAGATTTAAAATCGGTCTCACCGAGCCGTCCGGCTTCGGTACCACAACCGTGTGGAATAATACCCCGTTCCCTGTTGCAGGAGGGGTATCTTGATTACCATAAACCTGAGGTACCCTTGGTGAGAAGGGTAAATTGGGACATGAAGGTAAGCATCCTTGATGTCCCGAGACATCATGTAGTCCCCTTCTTCCAGGTTCGCAATCACTGCTCTGAGTGACTCAATCTTGAATTTGAACCTCCGTATGTAAGTGTTCAAGATTTTAGATTTAGAATCGGTCTCACCGAGCCGTCCGGCTTCAGTACCACAACAGTGTGGAATAATACCCCGTTCCCTGTTGCAGGAGGGGTATCTTGATTATCACCTGCTGGGAATACAGCTTGTGAATGGCTTCCAAAACTGCCTCTCTGTCAGAAGGAGACATCGGTAAAGCCGACTTTAGGAAACGGCGAGGGGGAGACGTCTCGAATTCCAATTTGTACCCCTGAGATATCACCTGAAGGATCCAGGGGTCTACTTGCGAGTGAGCCCACTGCGCGCTGAAATTCATTGAGACGGGCCCCCACCGTGCCTGATTCTGCTTGTAAAGCCCCAGCGTCATACTGAGGGCTTGGCAGAGGCGGGAGAGGGCTTCTGTTCCTGGGAACTGGCTGATTTCTGCAGCCTTTTTCCTCTCCCTCTGTCACGGGGCAGAAATGAGGAACCTTTTGCCCGCTTGCCCACGAAAAGACTGCGCCTGATAATACGGCGTCTTCTTATGTTGAGAGGCGACCTGGGGTACAAACGTGGATTTCCCAGCTGTTGCCGTGGCCACCAGGTCTGAAAACCGACCCCAAATAACTCCTCCCCTTAATAAGGCAATACTTCCAAATGCCGTTTGGAATCCGCATCACCTGACCACTGTCGTGTCCATAACCCTCTACTGGTAGAAATGGACAACGCACTTAGACTTGATGCCAGTCGGCAAATATTCCGCTGTGCATCACGCATATATAGAAATGCATCTTTTAAATGCTCTATAGGCAATAATATACTGTCCCTATCTAGGGTATCAATATTTTCAGTCAGGGAATCCGACCACGCCAACCCAGCACTGCACATCCAGGCTGAGGCGATTGCTGGTCGAAGTATAACACCAGTATGTGTGTAAATACATTTTAGGATACCCTCCTGCTTTCTATCAGCAGGATCCTTAAGGGCGGCCATCTCAGGAGAGGGTAGAGCCCTTGTTCTTACAAGCGTGTGAGCGCTTTATCCACCCTAGGGGGTGTTTCCCAACGCACCCTAACCTCTGGCGGGAAAGGATATAATGCCAATAACATTTTAGAAATTATCAGTTGTTATCGGGGTAAACCCACGCATCATCACACACCTCATTTAATTTCTCAGATTCAGGAAAACTACAGGTAGTTTTTCCTCACCGAACATAATACCCCTTTTTGGTGGTACTCGTATTATCAGAAATGTGTAAAACATTTTTCATTGCCTCAATCATGTAACGTGTGGCCCTACTGGAAGTCACATTTGTCTCTTCACCGTCGACACTGGAGTCAGTATCCGTGTCGGCGTCTATATCTGCCATCTGAGGTAACGGGCGCTTTAGAGCCCCTGACGGCCTATGAGACGTCTGGACAGGCACAAGCTGAGTAGCCGGCTGTCTCATGTCAATCACTGTCTTTTATACAGAGCTGACACTGTCACATAATTCCTTCCAACAGTTCATCCACTCAGGTGTCGACCCCCTAGGGGGTGACATCACTATTACAGGCAATCTGCTCCGTCTCCACATCATTTTTCTCCTCATACATGTCGACACAAACGTACCGACATACAGCACACACACAGGGAATGCTCTGATAGAGGACAGGACCCCACTAGCCCTTTGGGGAGACAGAGGGAGAGTTTGCCAGCACACACCAGAGCGCTATATATATCCAGGGATAACCTTATATAAGTGTTTTTCCCCTTATAGCTGCTGTATCTTTAATACTGCGCGTAATTAGTGCCCCCCTCTCTTTTTTAACCCTTTCTGTAGTGTAGTGACTGCAGGGGAGAGCCAGGGAGCTTCCCTCCAACGGAGCTGTGAGGGAAAATGGCGCCAGTGTGCTGAGGAGATAGGCTCCGCCCCCTTATCGGCAGCCTTATCTCCCGTTTTTCTATGTATTCTGGCAGGGGTTAAATTCATCCATATAGCCCAGGAGCTATATGTGATGCATTTTTTGCCATCCAAGGTGTTTTTATTGCGTCTCAGGGCGCCCCCCCCCAGCGCCCTGCACCCTCAGTGACCGGAGTGTGAAGTGTGCTGAGAGCAATGGCGCACAGCTGCAGTGCTGTGCGCTACCTTGTTGAAGACAGGACGTCTTCTGCCGCCGATTTTCCGGACCTCTTCTGTCTCTGTAAGGGGGCCGGCGGCGCGGCTCTGGGACCCATCCATGGCTGGGCCTGTGATCGTCCCTCTGGAGCTAATGTCCAGTAGCCTAAGAAGCCCAAGTGAGTTCGCAGGTGAGTTCGCTTCTTCTCCCCTTAGTCCCTCGATGCAGTGAGCCTGTTGCCAGCAGGTCTCACTGAAAATAAAAAACCTAAAACTAAACTTTTCACTAAGCAGCTCAGGAGGGGTGGTCTTCTGTTTGCCGGCGGTCGGGCTCCCGGCGCTCAGTATACCGGCGCCGGGAGCCCGACAGCCGGCATACCGACACTTATTTTCCCTCGTGGGGGTCCACGACCCCCATAGAGGGAGAATAAAATAGTGTGGCGCGCGCGTAGCGCGCCACCGTGCCCGTAGCGTGGCGAGCGCAGCGAGCCCGCAAGGGGCTCATTTGCGCTCGCCAAGCTGTCGGTAAGCCGGCGGTCGGGCTCCCGGCGCCGGGATGCTGGTCGCCGGGAGCCCGACCGCCGGCCAGCCGTAGTGAACCCCTCAGGAGAGCCACCTAGTGTGCACCCTTCTCGTTCGGGCACAAAAATCTAACTGAGGCTTGGAGGAGGGTCATAGGGGGAGGAGCCAGTGCACACCAGGTAGTTCTAAAGCTTTACTTTTGTGCCCAGTCTCCTGCGGAGCCGCTATTCCCCATGGTCCTTACGGAGTCCCCAGCATCCACTTAGGACGTTAGAGAAATCCTATTTTCTCTTACATCCTAGAGGATACTGGGGTCCACATTAGTACCATGGGGATGTACCAAAGCTCCCAAACTGGGTGGGAGAGTGCAGAACTGATTGACCAAACTGAAGGCCCTCAGAGGCCAAAGTATCGAACTTGTAGAATTTAGCAAACGTGGTCGAACCCAACCAAGTAGCTCGGCAGAGCTGTAAAGCCAAGAAACCCCGGGCAGCCGCCCAGGAAGAACCCACTGACCTAGTAGAGTGGGCCTGTAGAGATCTTGGAACCGGCAAACCTGCCGTAGAGTAAGCATGCTGGATAGTGAGCCTGATCCAGCAAGCAATAGACTGCTTTGAAGCAGGACATCCAATTTTATTGGGATCATAGAGAACAAACAGCGAGTCCGACTTTCTGTGACGAGTTGTCCGCTTCACATAAATCTTCAAAGCCCTCACAACATCTAGGGACTTTGATGTCAAAGAGGTGTCGGTAACCAGAGGAACCACAATAGGTTGGTTGACATGAAACGCAGACACCACCTTTGGAAGAAATTGCTGACGAGTTCTGAGTTCAGCTCTATCCTCATGAAAAATCAAATAGAGGCTCTTGTGAGACAATGCCCCCAGTTCAGACACCCGCCTGGCTGAAGCCAGGGCCAACAGTGTGACGGTCTTCCACGTAAGAAACTTTACGCCAACCTCCTGTAAGAGCTCAAACCATTCTGATTGGAGATACTGCAACACCACGTTGAGATCCCAAGGTGCCGTGGGAGGCATAAAGGGCGGTTGGATGTGCAGAACACTCTTCAAGAACGTCTGAACCTAAGGAAGGGAAGCTAATTGTTTCTGGAAGAATATGGATAAGGCCGAAATCTGGACTTTTATGGAGCCCAGGTGTAGGCCCACATCCACACCTGACTGCATAAAAAAAAAAAAAAAAAACGTCCCAGTTGAAATTCCACTGCAGGAAATTTCCTGTTCTCACACCAAGAGAAGTATTTTTTCCAAACACGGTGGTAATGCGTAGACGTTACCCCTTTTCTGGCTTGGAGGAAAGTCGGAACAACCTTATCCAGGATTACTTTCCGGGCTAGAATTTGACGCTCAACTTCCATGCCGTCAAACGTAGCCATGGTAAGTCTTGATAGACGAACTGCCCCTGTTACAGGAGATCCTCTCGAAGAGGTAGAGGCCACGGATCCTCCAGGAGCATGTCCAGTAGATCCGCATACCAATCCCTTCTTGGCCAGTCCAGAGCAATGAGAACTGCTTGAACCTTTTCACTTTATTCTTTTGAAAATCTTTGGGATCAATGGAAGTGGCGGAAACACATACACCATCTGGTAGACCCATGGGGACGCCAGAGCGTCCACTGCCTGTGGGTCCCTTGACCTGGAACAATACCGCTGAAGCTTCTTGTTTAGGCGAGAGGCCAACATGCCCCACTGATGTGTCAAGAACCCGAACACCTCCAGGTGGAGGCCCCACTCTCCTGTGTGGAGGTCATGTCTGCTGAGGAAGTCTGCTTCCCAGTTGTCTACTCCCGGAATGAAGATTGCAGACAACGCCACTGCGTGTCTTTCTGCCCAGAGGAGAATTCTTGTCACTTCTGACATTGCTGCTCTGCTCTTCGTTCCGCCTTGCCAGTTTATGTACGTTACTGCTGTCACACTGTCCGACTGAACTTGAATGGCTCGATCTTGAAAAAGATGTGATGCCTGTAGAAGGGTGTTGTATATGGCCCTTAGTTCCAGAATGTTGATTGGAAGAATTACTTCCTGACTTGACCATTTTCCTTGGAACTGTTCCCCCTGGGTGACTACTCCCCAACCTCTGAAGCTTGCGTCTGGGTTAGCAGAATCCAATTTTGAAACCCGAACCTTCGGCCCTCGGTCAGGTGAGAAATCTGAAGCCACCATAGAAGAGAAATCCTGGCTTTTGGCGACCGACGTATCCCCTGGTGCATGTGGAGATGCAAACGGGACTATTTGTCCAACAAATCCAGCTGGAATGGCCTTGCTTGAAACCTTCCGTACTGTAGCGCCTTGTAGGCGGCTACCATCTTCCCCAGAAGGCGAATGCAGAGATGCACCGATATCCGGCTTTCAAAACATACGGCACCATCGACTGGATTACCAATGCCTTTTCCAATGGAAGGAATAACTTCTGTACCTCCGTATCCAGTATCATACCCAGGAACGGAAGCCAACGTGTTGCTTCCAGGTGAGATTATGGTAGGTTCAGAATCCACCCGTGATGCCAGATTAGTCGAGTTGAGAGGGCTGTTGTCCAACAACCTCTCCCTGGATGGTGACTTGATCAGCAGGTCGTCCAAGTACGGAATTATGTTCACTCCCTTTTTGCGGAGGAGAAACATAATCTCTGCCATTACCTTCAGTACTGTGGAAAGGCCAAATGGCAGGGCCTGGAACTGGTAGTGACAGTCCTGTAATGAAAACCTTAGATAAGCCTGATGAGGCGGCCAGATTGAAATATGAAGGCACGCACCCTTGATATCCAGAGACACCAAGAAATCCCCTTCCTCCAGACCTGAGAACACCGCTCTCAGAGACTCCATCTTGAACTTGAACACCCGTAAATATGGGTTTAAAATGGGTCTCACCGTACCGTCCGGCTTCGGTACCACAAACAGGTTGGAATAATAACTTTTGCTCTGCAGCTGAGGCGGAACTGGAACAATAACCGGTGTCTGTACCAGTTTTTGAATTGCATCCTGTAAAATTATACTTGCTTCTTGAGAAGCTGGTCAGCCTGATTTGAAGAATCTGTGAGGTGGGAGTTCCTGAATCTCTAGTCTGTAACCCTGGGCGATCAGCTCTATGACCCAGGGATCCTGGCATGATGTCGCCCATGTGTGACTGAAATCTCTTAATCGGGCTCCCACCTGCCTGTCTTCCAGGCAGTGCGGTTCACCGTCATGCTGAAGGCTTAGAGGAAGCAGAACCTGAGTGCTGTTCCTGTGAACCTGCAGTTGCTGGTTTTCAGGGTTTACCTCTAGTACCTTTGAAGGCTGCAGAAGAACCTTTGGTCTTATTTTTACATAGGGACTGCAGAGTCGGAGCTGAGTTGGTCTTCCTAGGTGGAGGAGCTGCAGAAGGAAGGTATGGAGACTTACCTGCCATAGCCTTGGATATCCACGTATCCAGTTCATCTCCAAAAAGGCTACACCTTTTCTGGAATCAGCATCCTCAGTCCACTGACGTAGCCATAGGACTCTGCGTGCTGACACTGCCATGGCCGTGGTGCGTGCATTTAGCAAGCCTCACTCTCTCTTATGGCCTCTACCATAAAACTTGCAGAGTCATGTATATATTTATTATTTATTTATTAGCAGTTTCTTATATAGCGCAGCATATTCCGTTGCGCTTTACAATTAGAACAACAGTTATAGAACAAAACTGGGCAAAGAGACAGACATAGAGGTAGGAAGGCCCTGCTCGCAAGCTTACAATCTATAGGGAAATAGGCATTGATACACAAGGATAGATGCTACCTGTTACACAATGGTTCCCCAGATTGCTAGGTTCTTAATGGGTTGTATGATATGATCACCCAGCAATGTTGGAAGACAAAATGTGAGTTTATGTGGACTGTACAGAGGGGATGTAACTTGATAGGGAAGCAATGAAGGTTATGTGTGTGGGTCTGAAATTTGGTAGGCTTGTCTGAAGAGATGAGTTTTCAGGGAATGTTTAAAGGTTTGGAGACTAGAGGCGAGTCTTATTGTGCGTGGGAGGGCATTCCACAGAGTGGGTGAAGCCAGGGTAAAGTCCTGTAATTTTGAGTGGGAACAGGTAATACATGTGGATGAGAGACGCAGATCTTGTGCAGAGCGGAGAGGTCTGGTAGGGAGATATTTTGAGATGAGTGAGGAGATGTATGATGGTGCAGTTTGGTTAATAGCCTTGTATGTAAGTAAAAGTATTTTAGATTTGACACGGTAGAATACCGGTAACCAATGGAGGGACTGACAGAGCGGATCAGCAGATGAAGAACGTCTGGCGAGGAAGATTAGCCTCGCAGCTGCATTTAAAATGGATTGAAGTGGTGAGAGCCTATGTTTGGGAAGACCAGTAAGGAGACTATTACAATAATCAATGCGGGATATGATGAGTGCATGGATCAGAGTTTTTGCAGTGTCTTGTGTAAGATAAGGGCATATTTTGGATATGTTTTTAAGGTGCATGTAACATGATTTAGAGACAGATTGAATGTGTGGAACAAAGGACAGATCAGAGTCAAGGGTGACACCTAGGCAACGAGATTGTGGGGTAGGGTGGATAGTTGTATTGTCAACAGTTATGGAGATATCAGGTTGGTAACTACTCTTAGCTGGTGGGAAAATAATTAATTCTGTTTTGGAAATGTTGAGTTTGAGATGGCGAGATGACATCCAAGATGAAATGGCAGACAGGCATTCAGCGACACGGCCCAATACAGATGGTGATAAATCTGGGGAGGATAGGTAGATTTGAGTATAATCAGCATACAAATGATACTGAAATCCAAAAGAGCTGATTAGTTTACAAGAGAGGAGGTAGATTGAGAAAAGCAGAGGACCTAAGACTGAGCCTTGCGGTACTCCAACTGATAGAGGTAGAGAAGAGGAGGTAGAATCAGAGAAGCGAACACCGAAAGAGTGATTAGATAGGTAGGATGAGAACCAAGAAAGGGCTGTGTCCTGAAGACCTAAGGATTTTAGTGTTTGTATGAGAAGAGAGTGGTCAACAGTGTCAAAAGCAGCAGAGAGATCTAGAAGAATAAGTAGTGTGTAATGGCCTTTTGATCTAGCAGTGACTAGATCATTCACTACTTTGGTCAGTGCCATCTCTGTGGAGTGTTGGGCACGAAAGCCTGACTGAAGTGGGTCCAATAAGTTGTGGGAGTTAAGAAAGTGTGTAAGGCGAGTGTAGGCAAGTCTCTCAAGTAGCTTGGAGGGACTGGGTAGCTGAGAAATGGGACGGTAGTTAGAGAGTGTGTTTGGGTCAGAGTTGTGTTTTTTTAGAATGGGAGTAATCACTGCATGCTTGTATAGAGAAGGAAAGATACCAGTAGACAGAGAGAGATTACAGATTTTAGTTAAGGTTGGGATAAGCACAGGAGACAAAGTTTTGCTGACCTGTGAGGGTATAAGATCAAGAGGAGAGGTAGTGGAGTAGGAGGATGAAAAGAGTGTTGATACTTCATCTTCACTTGTGGGATCAAATGAAGAGAAAGTGCCAGAGGGTTCAGGTAGGGAATTGAGCAGGTCACTGGCTGAGTTAGAGCATACCATTTCATCTCGGATTTTATCAATCTTATCCTTGAAGTAGGAAGCAAGTTCTTGTGCACGGATAGTAGCTAGGGGGGGAGGTGAGGGAGGATAAAGAAGGGATTTAAATGTATGAAAAAGTCACTATAGTGTAGGAGTAAAACAATATCCCCTTTGGGTATTTAGTTGTGGTTTCAGCTCGCCCCTCACAGCGGAACACACACAGCAACCTGCATGTCTCTGAAGCCTGGAGCCGCAGCCTGCCTGTCAGCGCTGCACCCCTACCCTCATGCCGCCATTACTGCCAGCGACCCGCTAACCGGGACGCCAGCTTCCTACTCACTTCTGGCTCTGTTAGAGGTGGCGGCGTGCTGCGGGAATGTACGCTCGCCGTGGTGGGGTTTGCGAATAGCTCCCTCAGTGTCCTGTCAGCGGGGAACGGGACCATTAACCCTTCAAGAGGTCCCTCCCCCAAGTCCCACGAAGCAGACAGGCTGGTGCCATCCAGTCCTGCCTGAAAATAACAAACATATAACAAAAATGCAGAAAAGTCTTCAGGAGCTTCCAGCGACGTGACCGGCTCCTCCGGGCACATTTTCTAAACTGAGTCTGGTAGGAGGGGCATAGAGGGAGGAGCCAGCACACTATCAATTTCTTAAAGTGCCCATGGCTCCTAGTGGACCCATCTATACCCCATGGTACTAATGTGGACCCCAGCATCCTCTAGGACCTAAGAGAAAAGTCAATTTCAAGTTAAAAGTAAAAATCTTTTAGGGCTGCATGAGCAGTGACCTGCTACTGCAGACGCCAGCTCAAAAACGGAGCTCAGTGCCTGGAGGCGGAGCTATAGAGGAGGGACCCATTGCATCCTGGGACAGCTAAAGCTTTACCTGTTGGTGCCTGGATCTAGATCCATCTATACACCCCAATGTTTTCCCTGTGGAAACCTATGTACCCTGCTGCAGAAATCTAAATCAAATCAGTATTTGGTGTGATCACCATTTGCCTTGAAAACAGCGTCAGTTCTCTTAGGTACACTCAAGCAGTGTTTGAAGGAACTCGGCAGGGAGGTTGTCCCAAACATTTTGGAGAACCGACCACAGATCTTCTGTGCATATAGGTTTGCTGAAATCATTCTGTATCATATAATCCCAGACAGACTCGATGATGGTGAGATCAGGGCTCTGTGGGGCCATAGCATCACTTCCAGGACTCCTTGTTCTTCTTTACGCTGAAGATAGTTCTTAATGACATTGTATGTTTGGGGTCGTTGTCCTGCTGCAGAGTAAATTTGGAGTAAGACGTTCTCTGATGGTACTGCTTGATGGATAAGTACCTGCCTGATTTTCTCAGCACTGAGGACACCATTAATCCTGACCAAATCCCCAACAGCCCCAGACTAGAAGGAACGTCCACCCTGGTCACACTCCGTATTGTACCGCTCTCCTGCTACAGCCAGAGATTTCCCAGTGTCCCTCCTCAGTCCAGAACCCCCGCCGCCATTTCTCTGCACCCGGATCCGGTGTTTTCCTGCATAGCCGAGTCTCTAGTTTCCACGTGGAAGGTCTGGCTTTTTGGCTGCAATTCTTCCAGGAAGACCACTTCTGCCCAGCCTTATCTGACCAGTAGATGGGTGTACCTGGGTGCCACTGGTTTCTGCTGGTTCTGAGCTGATGGCTCTGCTGGGCATCTTCCGATTATGCATATGAACAATCGGGCTGTACGCAGATACTGGCTACTGCGCATGCGTGAAACGAGAGGTAGGTGTCACTGAGCACGAGGGAGCAATACATAGAGAACGGAGACCCGGAACCCGCTCCGCCCAGGACTTACCCGAGGAGGCCATGTGTATCCCATGTTGCATTTAGTCTATTGTTTAAAGCAATCTTACTTTCCAGCATTTGTCACACCTGACTAAAACCTCCGCCCAGTATTGTACATACATATTGTGATGACACGTGATGACACAGCCGGCGCTTTGTGTCGCACAGTGGTAAAAGACACGTGGGTACTTTCCAGCATTTGTCACACCTGACTAAAACCTCCGCCCAGTATTGTACATACATATTGTGACGACACGTGATGACACAGCCGGCGCTTTGTGTCGCACAGTGGTAAAAGACACGTGGGTACTTTCCAGCATTTGTCACACCTGACTATAAAACCTCCGCCCAGTATTGTACATACATATTGTGACGACACGTGATGACACAGCCGGCGCTTTGTGTCGCACAGTGGTAAAAGACACGTGGTTACTTTCCAGCATTTGTCACACCTGACTATAAAACCTCCGCCCAGTACAGTATATACATATTTATTTATTTTTTACTTGGTATCAAAACTTGCTGGAACAGCTGAGATATAGAAGCAGTATATGGAGGAGTCTGTGGTCTACATACGCTGTGAAGTCTGCAGCTGCCGTGGCTGCCTTTGTGGCATCGTTATTGAGGGTGGCTCCCCACACGGCTCCCTTGTGGCCCAGAAACGTGCCAATCCAGTCTCCGGTGTCGCCCTGGCGCAGCATTGGTTTCCCATCTGTCAAAACAAAGCATTTGTTTATTTAAAGATCATCAAAGTTCTGTCTGATTACTATGTGCACATCGGCTGTACGCAGATACTTCTACAATGGAGCAGATATCGGCTACTGCGCGTGCGTGGAACGCAGAGGTAGGTCTCACCGAGCACGACGGAGCAATACATAGAGAAGAGGTTCCCACACGCGCTCCTCAAGGCACCCAACGGTCCTGGTTATAAATGTATCCATACTTGGCCACAGGTGACTTAATTAGCACCTCAGTCAATTTGATTTAACCATGTGTGCTGAGCCATTGATATACCTAAAACCTGGACTGTTGGGTTGCCCTGAGGACTGCGTTTGGGAACCTCTGACATAGAGAAAGGAGACCTGCTCAGCCCAGGACTTACTAGAGGAGTCGATGTGTATCCGATGTTGTGTCGATGGTGGTGTGGAAAAGCAGGTGTAGCAACATTTCCTCAGTCCATCACATACTACTGCACGCAGACATTATATTACTGCACATACACTGTGCGGCCATCACAGCTGCGAAGGCGATACTGTACTGCGCCGACAGCCTCGCGTTCAGTGTAACCCCGCATTTCACTGGAGTCGTCAGAAGATGCAGCGGACCAAGCTCCACCTCCTTCTATCCCACGCTGGCTACCGCAACATTCCACTCACCCGCAAAAATAACACCACAGACCCCAGAATGGCACTCCTGCCCCAGTGAGCTTACACTCTATATTCCCTATCACATGTACACACACATTACAGAGAGAGTATCCGTCACATCAACCCCTGTCCCAGTGAGCTTACACTCTATATTCCCTATCACATGTACACACACATTGCAGAGAGTGTATCAGTCACATCAGCCCCTGCCCCAGTGAGCTTACACTCTATATTCCCTGTCACATGTACACACACATTACAGAGAGAGTATCCGTCACATCAACCCCTGTCCCAGTGAGCTTACACTCTATATTCCCTATCACATGTACACACACATTACAGAGAGAGTATCCGTCACATCAACCCCTGTCCCAGTGAGCTTACACTCTATATTCCCTATCACATGTACACACACATTGCAGAGAGTGTATCAGTCACATCAGCCCCTGCCCCAGTGAGCTTACACTCTATATTCCCTGTCACATGTACACACACATTACAGAGAGAGTATCCGTCACATCAACCCCTGTCCCAGTGAGCTTACACTCTATATTCCCTATCACATGTACACACACATTACAGAGAGAGTATCAGTCACATCAACCCCTGTCCCAGTGAGCTTACACTCTATATTCCCTATCACATGTACACACACATTACAGAGAGTGTATCAGTCACATCAGCCCCTGCCCCAGTAAGCTTACACTCTATATTCCCTATCACATGTACACACACATTACAGAGTATCAGTCACATCAGCCTCTGCCCCAGTGAGCTTACACTCTATATTCCCTATCACATGTACACACACATTGCAGAGAGTGTATCAGTCACATCAGCCCCTGCCCCAGTCAGCTTACACTCTATATTCCCTATCACATGTACACACACATTACAGAGAGAGTATCAGTCACATCAGCCTCTGCCCCAGTGAGCTTACACTCTATATTCCCTATCACATGTACACACACATTACAGAGAGAGTATCCGTCACATCAACCCCTGTCCCAGTGAGCTTACACTCTATATTCCCTATCACATGTACACACACATTACAGAGAGTGTATCAGTCACATCAGCCCCTGCCCCAGTGAGCTTACACTCTATATTCCCTATCACATGTACACACATTACAGAGAGTATCAGTCACATCAGCCCCTGCCCCAGTGAGCTTACACTCTATATTCCCTATCACATGTACACACACATTACAGAGAGAGTATCCGTCACATCAACCCCTGTCCCAGTGAGCTTACACTCTATATTCCCTATCACATGTACACACACATTACAGAGAGTGTATCAGTCACATCAGCCCCTGCCCCAGTGAGCTTACACTCTATATTCCCTATCACATGTACACACATTACAGAGAGTATCAGTCACATCAGCCCCTGCCCCAGTGAGCTTACACTCTATATTCCCTATCACATGTACACACACATTACAGAGAGTATCAGTCACATCAGCCCCTGCCCCAGTGAGCTTACACTCTATATTCCCTATCACATGTACACACACATTACAGAGAGAGTATCAGTCACATCAGCCCCTGCCCCAGTGAGCTTACACTCTATATTCCCTATCACATGTACACACACATTACAGAGAGAGTATCAGTCACATCAGCCCCTGCCCCAGTGAACTTACACTCTATATTCCCTATCACATGTACACACACATTATAGAGAGAGTATCAGTCACATCAGCCCCTGCCCCAGTGATCTTACACTCTATATTCCCTATCACATGTACACACACATTACAGAGAGTGTATCAGTCACATCAGCCTCTGCCCCAGTGAGCTTACACTCTATATTCCTTATCACATGTACACACATTACAGAGAGTGTATCAGTCACATCAGCCCCTGCCCCAGTGAGCTTACACTCTATATTCCCTATCACATGTACACACACATTACAGAGAGAGTATCAGTCACATCAGCCTCTGCCCCAGTGAGCTTACACTCTATATTCCCTATCACATGTACACACACATTACAGAGAGAGTATCCGTCACATCAACCCCTGTCCCAGTGAGCTTACACTCTATATTCCCTATCACATGTACACACACATTACAGAGAGTGTATCAGTCACATCAGCCCCTGCCCCAGTGAGCTTACACTCTATATTCCCTATCACATGTACACACATTACAGAGAGTATCAGTCACATCAGCCCCTGCCCCAGTGAGCTTACACTCTATATTCCCTATCACATGTACACACACATTACAGAGAGTATCAGTCACATCAGCCCCTGCCCCAGTGAGCTTACACTCTATATTCCCTATCACATGTACACACACATTATAGAGAGAGTATCAGTCACATCAGCCCCTGCCCCAGTGATCTTACACTCTATATTCCCTATCACATGTACACACACATTACAGAGAGTGTATCAGTCACATCAGCCTCTGCCCCAGTGAGCTTACACTCTATATTCCTTATCACATGTACACACATTACAGAGAGTGTATCAGTCACATCAGCCCCTGCCCCAGTGAGCTTACACTCTATATTCCCTATCACATGTACACACACATTACAGAGAGAGTATCAGTCACATCAGCCTCTGCCCCAGTGAGCTTACACTCTATATTCCCTATCACATGTACACACACATTACAGAGAGAGTATCAGTCACATCAGCCCCTGCCCCAGTGAGCTTACACTCTATATTCCCTATCACATGTACACACACATTACAGAGAGAGTATCAGTCACATCAGCCCCTGTCCCAGTGAGCTTACACTCTATATTCCCTGTCACATGTACACACAGTAGGGTTTTTGGATAGTGCGAGGAAGGGATCCCAGTGGTCAGGACATAGACGGCAGAATCCTGCAAACCGACAATGCCGCCAGCCGGAATCCCGGCGCAACAGGACACTTCCCATTTGTGGGTGTCCATGACACAGAGCGGGAATAGATCCTGTGGCGAGCGCAGTAAGGGGACTCTGCCGGCATTCAGGTGGGATATTGACAGCCGGTAAATCATACTGAATCCGTGAGGAAACCTACACAAGCACGGGGAAAACATACAAACTCCACCCTGAAATGACACACGCCCTCAACGCTGTGAGGCAATGACACCACCCATTACACCGACATCTACATCACCATAACCTGGGGGGGGCGGAGACGGATAGGGCAGCCCCGCGTGATGGGGGGAGGGCAGTCCTGGGTGATGAGAGGTGAGGGGGTCAGCGGTCAGATAGGGCAGCCCCAGGAGATGGGTGTTGGTGTTAGTGTGTGTGAGGGATTATGGAGGTTGGTGGGGGTAGCACCGGGTGGTGGATAGGGTAATACCAGGTGGTGATGAGAGGTGAGGGGGTCAGGGGTCAGATAGGGCAGCCCCAGGAGATGGGTGTTGGTGTGTGTGTGAGGGATTATGGAGGATGGTGGGGGTAGCACCGGGTGGTGGATAGGGTAATACCAGGTGGTGGTGAGGGGGGGGGGGGGGGGGGGGGGGATTATGGAGGTTGGTGGGGGTAGCACCGGGTGGTGGATAGGGTAATACCAGGTGGTGATGAGAGGTGAGGGGGGGATTATGGAGGATGGTGGGGGTAGCACCGGGTGGTGGATAGGGTAATACCAGGTGGTGATGAGAGGTGAGGGGGGGGGGGGGGGGATTATGGAGGATGGTGGGGGTAGCACCGGGTGGTGGATAGGGTAATACCAGGTGGTGATGAGAGGTGAGGGGGGGGGGGGGATTATGGAGGATGGTGGGGGTAGCACCGGGTGGTGGATAGGGTAATACCAGGTGGTGATGAGAGGTGAGGGGGGGGGGGGGATTATGGAGGATGGTGGGGGTAGCACCGGGTGGTGGATAGGGTAATACCAGGTGGTGATGAGAGGGGGGGGGGGGATTATGGAGGATGGTGGGGGTAGCACCGGGTGGTGGATAGGGTAATACCAGGTGGTGATGAGAGGTGAGGGGGGGGGGGGGGGGATTATGGAGGATGGTGGGGGTAGCACCGGGTGGTGGATAGGGTAATACCAGGTGGTGATGAGAGGGGGGGGGGGGGGATTATGGAGGTTGGTGGGGGTAGCACCGGGTGGTGGATAGGGTAATACCAGGTGGTGATGAGAGGTGAGGGGGGGGGGGGGATTATGGAGGTTGGTGGGGGTAGCACCGGGTGGTGGATAGGGTAATACCAGGTGGTGATGAGAGGGGGGGGGGATTATGGAGGTTGGTGGGGGTAGCACCGGGTGGTGGGGGTCGGATAGGGTAGTCCTGGGTGATGAGAGGTGAGGGGGTCGGTGGGGGTAACACTGGAGGCGGATGGGGTAACACCGGGTGACAGGGGGGGTTATGGATGTCTGCGGAGGTCACACCGGGTGGCGGATAGGGTAACACCGGGTGACAGGGGGGGGGGGTTATGGATGTCTGCGGGGGTCACACCGGGTGGCGGAAGGGGTAACTCGGGCGTCTCACCCTTGCAGGCGCTGATGAGGAAGTACCCGTGCGGGGTGATGGGGCTGAAGGCCAGGTCCACCACAGGCCGGGTGTGGCCGGAGCAGGTGAGGGGAGTCTGCCGCATCGCCATCTCTCACACACAGGCTGCGGCGGCTGCACGCTACCGGAAGTCGTCATCACACGGAAGTGAGGCGCCGAGGAGCGGGCGGCCATCTTGCATGAGGGCGGATGTGAGTAGAGGATCATGGGAGCGGAACAGCGTGAGCGTCTCCTCCGCAGGGTCTGGAGCGGTTGTGTCTTTGTTGGCTTGGTGCTCAGGAGCTGGATGTGACACAAGAGAGAGGAGAGAACTCCCCCTGACAGCTGCTACATGTCTTCCTCCTTCTCCGATCGTGTCGGGTGTTTCTTGTTTCCTATGCAGCACTATTCCATATAGACTGTGACCTGGACCCAGGGGGTTATGGGAAAGGTCCTCTGCACGAAGACAATCTAGACGCTACCGGTCCAGACCCGAGGTCCTCAGGAGCCCAGGGCATCAGTGAGGGGTGAGCTGCACCCGGGTCACCTGTGGGCGTCAGTGAGTGATGAGCGCACCTGTGCACCCGGGTCACCTGTGGGCGTCAGTGCGGGATGAGCTGCACCCGGGTCACCTGTGGGCGTCAGTGCGGGATGAGCTGCACCCGGGTCACCTGTGGGCGTCAGTGAGGGATGAGTACACCCGGGTCACCTGTGGGCGTCAGTGAGGGATGAGCGCACCTGTGCACCTGGCTCACCTGTGGGTGTCAGTGAGTGATGAGTACACCTGTGGACCTGGCTCACCTGTGGGCGTCAGTGAGGGATGAGCGCACCTGTGCACCTGGCTCACCTGTGGGTGTCAGTGAGTGATGAGTGCACCTGTGGACCTGGCTCACCTGTGGGCGTCAGTGAGGGATGAGCGCACCTGTGCACCTGGCTCACCTGTGGGTGTCAGTGAGGGATGAGCACACTTGTGCACCTGGCTCACCTGTGGGCGTCAGTGAGGGATGAGCGCACCTGTGCACCTGGCTCACCTGTGGGTGTCAGTGAGTGATGAGTGCACCTGTGGACCTGGCTCACCTGTGGGCGTCAGTGAGGGATGAGTACACCCGGGTCACCTGTGGGTGTCAGTGAGTGATGAGTGCACCTGTGGACCTGGCTCACCTGTGGGCGTCAGTGAGGGATGAGCACACCTGTGCACCTGGCTCACCTGTGGGTGTCAGTGAGGGATGAGCACACTTGTGCACCTGGCTCACCTGAGGGCGTCAGTGAGGGATGAGCACACTTGTGCACCTGGCTCACCTGTGGGTGTCAGTGAGTGATGAGTGCACCTGTGGACCTGGCTCACCTGTGGGCGTCAGTGAGGGATGAGCGCACCTGTGCACCTGGCTCACCTGTGGGTGTCAGTGAGGGATGAGCACACTTGTGCACCTGGCTCACCTGTGGGCGTCAGTGAGGGATGAGCACACTTGTGCACCTGGCTCACCTGTGGGCGTCAGTGAGGGATGGAGTGCACCTGTGCATCTGCCGGTTCACCTGTGGGTGTCAGTGAGGGATGAACACACCTGTGCACCTGGCTCACCTGTAGGCATCAGTGAGGGATGAACACACCTGTGCACCTGGCTCACCTGTAGGCGTCAGTGAGGGATGAGCGCACCTGTGCACCTGGCTCATCTGTAGGCGTCAGTGAGGGATGAGCGCACCTGTGCACCTGGCTCACCTGTGGGTGTCAGTGAGGGATGAGCGCACCTGCCGGCTCACCTGTGTGGGGTCCTGAGGACTGAGTGTGAGATCTGAGCATTGTGACCTGTGTCATTACCCTGAGGCACATAGTGCTGGGGCAGCATCCCTGTGTGTATCTGGAGGGTAGATTAGAGATTCCATTACACTGGGACGCTCATGTTACACAGATTCTGGGGCTGATATTTTCAGTTTTTATTTTTAATAAAATTGCAAAATTCAAAAAAAAACCTTTCTCCACGTTGTCGTTATGAGGTATTGTGTGTAGGATTTTGAGGGGAATTTTTTTTTTATTCCAGTTTGCAATAAGGCTGTAAACATAACAAGATGTGGAAAAAGTGAAGCGCTGTGAATACTTTCCGGATGCACTGTATACATACATACAGTGTACATATATGTGTGTGTTTAATCCCTCGTGTAATGTCGCACTGTTATCTTGTCTGTGACGGGTGGCGCACATGTGCAAGATGCTTAAGATGCATCTGCAGCTTTAAATAACCAGAGCAGTGGATGAGAGAGGTCACCCAACAATTGACCGAGGGTCAAAATACCGACATTTAAAATGTCGACAGGTCAAAAAGTCGACAAGTCGTTTTTTTTTGTGTATGTCGACATGGACACAGCGTAAGTGTAGCGCGTCCCCTCGCATGGCTTGATGCGCTCGGCACACTATTATATTCCTCCTCCAGATCCTCTGGGAGGGTAAAGTATGAACAAGTCGCTTTCAATGAAAAACGTAAAATTTTTGACCTGTCGACATTTTAATTTATATTATGTCCTTGTCGGTAATTTAATTGTCGGTATTTTGTTTGTAGGTAAATTGACGGCATTCCATATAAGGAGATCGAGGGCTGTGAATGCTGATGGGACACCTCATTGTCAGTCAGCTCTGCAAGTATGGCGGTATGGGGCGGTACTGCGTACCGGTAAGTAAGCCGCCACCTTGCAGACACCGTATCGGAGAGAGGAGAGCGCAGCATGCGCCTCGCCTGCCGTCAGTGTAATACACGCCGAGTCCAGCTGCGGTGTGTATTACACTCAAACACCAGTTCGTGAGCCAATCAGAGCTCACGGACCGGTAGCCAGTCTGGAGCCTCCGCTGCCGGACTGCGAGCTCTGATTGCTTCATGGACCGGCGCCAGGTCTGAGGTACAGGATGCCGCCGCAGAAGGAGAGTGGAGACTGGACGGAGGGCAGGAGAGAAGCGGGCTGCGCTCTCCTCTCCCCCATCACACTGCACAGCCGGCCCCAGACAGCAGCAGCAACAACAACAACGGTGTTTTGCACTCCTGGGGGCATATCTGGCATTATGGGGGCATAACTGGCACCATGGGGGCATATGTGTATCTGGCAATGTGGGAGAATGTGTATCTGGCACTAGGGGGGCATAACTGGTACCATGAGGGCATATGTGTAGCTAGCACCATGGGGGCATGTGTATCTGGCAATGTGGGGCATATCTGGAACTGTGGGGGAATATGTGTGTCTGGCAATGTGGGGGCATATCTGGTACTGTGGGGGCATATAGAACAGAACGAGAATAGAAGACTCTTGTTTGGGCGCGCTCTTTGTTATATCAGTCAGAAATAATAGTAATAGGATTAAGACTTAGCTTTTCTTAATTCTTCACATAAACTTAAGTTGGCAGCCAACCACTGCAAAGCTCTAAGAAACAGAATGTGTTCTGATCCGTCAACATGTGAGGTGATTCCAGATAGGAAAGTAGATACAGATAATGCTACAGATTGAGCCTTCTTTATCGCAGGCATTACTAGGCGATCCATCCACCTAGTCACGCCGGGAGTGCACAGAGATGCTCCCATTCAGAGAGTCTCTGTCTGGGCACGCGGACGAAGACGCTCTCCATTCAAGTGAATGGGTGCGTCTCCGTCCGGGCGCACGCGCCTGTCCAGATGTAGATGCTCACAGCGTCCGGGCGCGCCTAGTCACAGACGGAGCCACGACTAGCGTGGCTCCATCTGTACTTGCGTCTGCCTTGGATCAGTACAAAGCAAGTTTGTATTAATAAGACCCAGGTGGGTCAATTAGTGTAAGGGAAGAACCACTCACTGGGCTCACGATGCTACCAGTGCCAGTCATACAAGATTCCGTAGTGTCCACAATGTTTATTGTTCATTGTTTCATGTAGCATATATGGGATGGGTAGAGTTACCCTTTAGTTGAGAAGGAAGGAAGAGTGGCGATCCTGCTGTTAGAGAATTATGTCAGAATGGTTTATCCGTGCCGTCCTACTACACTGGGTATTCCCTGGGGGTCTCCCTTCCAGGTACTGACCCACCCCACCACCATTTGGCTTCCAAGATCAGATGAGGATGGGCATGTGCTTTGAGGTATGGTAGTAGGAAAATATGGCCGATCGTTCCAACACACTGAGAGTGCACCAGAAAATTATAAATAAGCCCAGGTATCGAATGGGATTCTGGAGGAAAGCAGTAGAAAGAGTGGGAAAAGACCAGAGAGAAGAAGAAAGGGCGGGGAAGAGAAAGAAAGGGGGGGGGGGGGGGAGAGAAAGAGGTGATGGAGAGAGGAAGAAAGAGAGAGTATGTGGATCTGCTGTCCATGTTAAGGTGTGTACACACGGTAAGATATTTTCTTCCGATTCTGACTATATAGTCAGAATCGGAAGAAAATATAGTGCAGATCGCAAGGTGACAGTCACCTTGCGATCCCGATCCGATGCCGATGCGCGGCCCCGCGCGGTCGGCATCGGAAGAAAAAATAGGCTGTGCAGGCAAGTCAATCCTGACTATCTCTATAGAAGAGATAGTCAGGATTGAAATCGCACATAGCCAGCATCGCAAGCACAGTTATTATGTGCTTGCGATACTGGCTAAGTGCCGACCCGGCCCCCTGTCGCACGGTGAGAATCGGATAAGTCCGAATCTCACCGTGTGTATGCACCCTTAGACAGAAGTGTCTGATCCTTTGTCTCACAACAGAGGTTCACCTCCCTGAATCATGGATGAGCGTCCACTGAATAATTATAGGGATAAAGCGGTAGAGCCTATATGTTAGTTTTAGTCTCATGACAGCATACTACCCAGGTAATTACTGAGTAAGCGCCAAGAAGCAATCTGTCACCAGAAATCCATTCTCCAGATGGTAGTTGAGTCTGGGCACATGGGGGACAGCAATCAGTCTTGTAGAAGTGACCAGTAATAACACTGACGCGTTTCACTGCAGTTACTGCAGCTTTTTCAAAGGTCTTGGAAACACTGGACTCAACTACCATCTGCAGAACGGATTTCTGGTGACAGATTGCTTCTTGGCGCTTACTCAGCACCCACTCCACATTTAGAGACACCGTACACTGGTGAGGACCTTGGACATTGTCAATCTATACAAGGGACTCTGCAAGGGACTGTACCTCCAATGGTGCCACTCTGGTAATGTTTGAAATTGAACTGTGCCATCAGTTCTCTCTGACTTTTGTCCACCTACCTGCAGTCCAGTTCATACTAAAAGGAACGGACACTATCGTTTGAGCAGCTAACGATTGTGACCTTTTATTATTATTTTAAATTGTCATTTTATATGTGTTATATTAAATGTGCAATTTTTCATTCTATCCATCTGGTTTTATTAATATTATTAACTCCTTTGTTCCATCATTAGCCTTGCTATTTCTTGTATTTTATTGTATTTTGTGTCTAATTGGGATCGAGTAATCCCTACTTTTTAGTGCCCCACTCTCTTTTTAACCCTTTGAGCCTGAAAACTACAGGGGAGAGCCTGGGGAGCTGTCTTCCAGCTGCACTGTGAAGAAAAAATGGCGCCAGTGTGCTGAGGGAGATAGCCCCGCCCCTTTTTCGGCGGACTTTCTCCCGCTTTTTTATGGATCTCTGGCAGGGGTATTTTACACATATATAGCCTATATGACTATATATTGTGTAGATTTGCCAGCCAAGGTGTTTAATATTGCTGCTCAGGGCGCCCCCCCCAGCGCCCTGCACCCATCAGTGACCGGAGTGTGAGGTGTGCATGAGGAGCAATGGCGCACAGCTGCAGTGCTGTGCGCTACCTTGTTGAAGACCGAAGTCTTCTGCCGCCGTTTTTTAGGACCATCTTCATGCTTCTGGCTCTGTAAGGGGGACGGCGGCGCGGCTCCGGGACCGGACGATCGAGGTCGGGTCCTGTGTTCGATCCCTCTGGAGCTAATGGTGTCCAGTAGCCTAAGAAGCCCAAACTATCTCCAGTCAGGTGAGTTCGCTTCTTCTACCCTTAGTCCCTCGTAGCAGTGAGTCTGTTGCCAGCAGATCTCACTGAAAATTAAAAACCTAAAATATACTTTCTCTAACGTCCTAGTGGATGCTGGGGACTCCGAAAGGACCATGGGGAATAGCGGCTCCGCAGGAGACTGGGCACAAAGTAAAAGCTTTAGGACTAGCTGGTGTGCACTGGCTCCTCCCCCTATGACCCTCCTCCAAGCCTCAGTTAGATTTTGTGCCCGAACGAGAAGGGTGCAATCTAGGTGGCTCTCCTGAGCTGCTTAGAGTAAAAGTTTAAATAGGTTTTTTATTTTCAGTGAGACCTGCTGGCAACAGGCTCACTGCATCGAGGGACTTAGGGGAGAGAAACGAACTCACCTGCGTGCAGAGTGGATTGGGTTTCTTAGGCTACTGGACATTAGCTCCAGAGGGACGATCACAGGCCCAGCCATGGATGGGTCCCGGAGCCGCGCCGCCGGCCCCCTTACAGATGCTGAAGCAAGAAGAGGTCCATAAATCGGCGGCAGAAGACTTTCCTGTCTTCATAAGGTAGCGCACAGCACTGCAGCTGTGCGCCATTGCTCTCAGCACACTTCACACTCCGGTCACTGAGGGTGCAGGACGCTGGGGGGGGCGTCCTGGGAAGCAATGAATTTACCTTAGTTGGCGAAAAATACATCACATATAGCTCCTGGGCTATATGGATGTATTTAACCCCTGCCAGTTTTCCAGAAAAAAGCGGGAGAAGAGCCCGCCGTGAAGGGGGCGGGGCCTATCTCCTCAGCACACAGCGCCATTTTTCCCACACAGCTCCGCTGGTAGGAAGGCTCCCAGAATCTCCCCTGCATCCTGCAACTACAGAAACAGGGTAAAAAAGAGAGGGGGGCACTTATTTGGCAAAATAACAGATATAAGCAGCTATAAGGGATAGACACTTATTGTAAGGTTGTCCCTATACATATATAGCGCTCTGGTGTGTGCTGGCAAACTCTCCCTCTGTCTCCCCAAAGGGCTAAGTGGGTCCTGTCCTCTATCAGAGCATTCCCTGTGTGTGTGCTGGGTGTCGGTACGTGTGTGTCGACATGTATGAGGAGGAAAATGATGTGGAGGCGGAGCAATTGCCTATAATGGTGATGTCACCCCCTAGGGAGTCGACACCTGAATGGATGGCCGTAATTAAGGAATTACGTGACAGTGTCGGCACGTTACAGAAAACTGTTGACGACATGAGACAGCCGGCAGCTCAGTTAGTGCCTGTCCAGGCGTCTCAAACACCGTCAGGGGCTATTAAACGCCCATTACCTCAGTGGGTCGACACGGACCCAGACACAGACACTGACTCCAGTGTCGACGGTGAAGAAACAAACGTATTTTCCAGTAGGGCCACGCGTTACATGATCACGGCAATGAAGGAGGTTTTGCACATCTCTGATACTGCAAGTACCACAAAAAGGGGTATTATGTGGGGTGTGAAAAAACTACCCGTAGTTTTTCCTGAATCAGATGAATTGAATGAAGTGTGTGATGAAGCGTGGGTTACCCCCGACAGAAAACTGCTAATTTCTAAAAAATTATTGGCACTATATCCCTTCCCACCAGAGGTTAGGGCTCGTTGGGAAACACCCCCTAGGGTGGATAAGGCGCTCACACGCTTATCAAAACAAGTGGCGTTACCGTCTCCAGAAACGGCCGCCCTTAAGGAGCCAGCAGATAGGAGGCTGGAAAATATCCTTAAAAGTATATACACACATACTGGTGTTATACTGCGACCAGCAATCGCCTCAGCCTGGATGTGCAGTGCTGGGGTGGCTTGGTCGGATTCCCTGACTGAAAATATTGATACCCTGGACAGGGACAATATATTATTGACTATAGAGCATTTAAAGGATGCATTCCTATATATGCGAGATGCACAGAGAGACATTTGCACTCTGGCATCAAGAGTAAGTGCGATGTCCATTTCTGCCAGAAGAGGACTATGGACGCGACAGTGGTCAGGGGATGCGGATTCCAAACGGCATATGGAAGTATTGCCGTATAAAGGGGAGGAGTTATTTGGGGGCGGTCTATCGGACCTGGTGGCCACGGCAACGGCTGGGAAATCCACCTTTTTACCCCAAGTCACCTCGCAGCAGAAAAAGATACCGCCTTTTCAGGCTCAGTCCTTTCGTCCCCATAAGGGCAAGCGGGCAAAAGGCCACTCATATCTGCCCCGGGGCAGAGGAAGGGGAAAAAGACTACAACAGACAGCTTCTTCCCACGACCAGAAGCCCTCCCCCGCTTCTGCCAAGTCCTCAGCATGACGCTGGGGCCTTACAAGCGGACTCAGGCACGGTGGGGGCCCGTCTCAAGAATTTCAGCGCGCAGTGGGCTCACTCGCAAGTGGACCCCTGGATCCTGCAGGTAGTATCTCAGGGGTACAAATTGGAATTCGAGACGTCTCCCCCTCGCCGGTTCTTGAAGTCTGCTTTACCAACGTCTACCCCCGACAGGGAGGCGGTATTGGAAGCCATTCACAAGCTGTATTCCCAGCAAGTGATAATCAAGGTACCCCTCCTACAACAGGGAAAGGGGTATTACTCCACGCTGTTTGTGGTACCGAAGCCGGACGGCTCGGTGAGACCCATTTTAAATCTGAAAACCTTGAACACTTACATAAAAAGGTTCAAGTTCAAGATGGAGTCACTCAGAGCAGTGATAGCGAACCTGGAAGAAGGGGACTTTATGGTGTCTCTGGACATCAAGGATGCTTACCTCCATGTCCCAATTTGCCCTTCTCACCAAGGGTACCTCAGGTTTGTGGTACAGAACTGTCACTATCAGTTTCAGACGCTGCCGTTTGGATTGTCCACGGCACCCCGGGTCTTTACCAAGGTAATGGCCGAAATGATGATTCTTCTTCGAAGAAAAGGCGTCTTAATTATCCCTTACTTGGACGATCTCCTGATAAGGGCAAGGTCCAGAGAACAGTTAGAGGTCGGAGTAGCACTATCCCTAATAGTACTACGACAGCACGGATGGATTCTAAATATTCCAAAATCGCAGCTGATTCCGACGACACGTCTGCTGTTCCTAGGGATGATTCTGGACACAGTACAGAAAAAGGTGTTTCTCCCGGAAGAGAAAGCCAGGGAGTTATCCGACCTAGTCAGGAAACTCCTAAGACCAGGCCAGGTGTCAGTGCATCAGTGCACAAGGGTCCTGGGAAAGATGGTGGCTTCTTACGAAGCGATTCCATTCGGCAGATTCCACGCAAGAACTTTTCAGTTGGATCTGCTAGACAAATGGTCCGGATCGCATCTTCAAATGCATCAGCGGATAACCCTGTCTCCAAGGACAAGGGTGTCTCTCCTGTGGTGGTTACAGAGTGCTCATCTCCTAGAGGGCCGCAGATTCTGCATTCAGGATTGGGTCCTGGTGACCACGGATGCCAGCCTGAGAGGCTGGGGAGCAGTCACACAGGGAAAAAATTTCCAGGGCTTGTGGTCAAGCATGGAAACGTCACTTCACATAAATATCCTGGAACTAAGGGCCATTTACAATGCCCTAAGTCAGGCAAGGCCTCTGCTTCAGGGTCAGCCAGTATTGATCCAGTCGGACAACATCACGGCAGTCGCCCACGTAAACAGACAGGGCGGCACAAGAAGCAGGAGGGCAATGACGGAAGTGGCAAGGATTCTTCGCTGGGCGGAAAATCATGTGATAGCACTGTCAGCAGTGTTCATTCCGGGAGTGGACAACTGGGAAGCAGACTTCCTCAGCAGACACGATCTTCACCCGGGGGAGTGGGGACTTCACCCGGAAGTCTTCCACGTGATTGTAAACCGTTGGGAAAAACCAAAGGTGGACATGATGGCGTCTCGCCTCAACAAAAAACTGGACAGATATTGTTCCAGGTCAAGGGACCCTCAGGCAATAGCTGTGGACGCTCTGGTAACACCGTGGGTGTACCGGTCAGTGTATGTGTTCCCTCCTCTTCCTCTCATACCAAAAGTACTGAGAATCATAAGAAGGAGAGGAGTAAAGACTATACTCGTGGCTCCGGATTGGCCAAGAAGGACTTGGTACCCGGAAATTCAAGAGATGCTCACGGAAGACCCGTGGCCTCTACCTCTAAGACAGGACCTGCTCCAGCAGGGACCATGTCTGTTCCAAGACTTACCGCGGCTGCGTTTGACGGCATGGCGGTTGAACGCCGGATCCTGAAGGAAAAAGGCATTCCGGATGAAGTCATCCCTACCCTGATCAAAGCCAGGAAGGATGTAACCGTACAACATTATCACCGTATTTGGCGTAAATATGTTGCGTGGTGCGAGGCCAGGAAGGCCCCTACGGAGGAATTTCAACTGGGTCGATTCCTGCATTTCCTGCAAACAGGACTGTCTATGGGCCTCAAATTAGGGTCCATTAAGGTTCAAATTTCGGCCCTGTCGATATTCTTCCAAAAAGAACTAGCTTCTGTACCTGAAGTTCAGACGTTTGTCAAGGGAGTACTGCATATACAGCCTCCTTTTGTGCCTCCAGTGGCACCTTGGGATCTCAATGTAGTGTTGGGATTCCTAAAATCACATTGGTTTGAACCACTCACCACTGTGGACTTGAAGTATCTCACTTGGAAAGTGGTAATGCTGTTAGCCCTGGCTTCAGCCAGGCGTGTATCAGAATTGGCGGCTTTATCCTATAAAAGCCCTTACCTAATTTTTCATACGGACAGGGCAGAATTGAGGACTCGTCCTCAATTTCTCCCTAAGGTGGTTTCAGCATTTCACTTAAACCAACCTATCGTGGTGCCTGCGGCTACTAGGGACTTGGAGGATTCCAAGTTGCTGGACGTAGTCAGGGCCTTGAAAATATATGTTTCCAGGACGGCTGGAGTCAGAAAATCTGACTCGCTGTTTATCCTGTATGCACCCAACAAGCTGGGTGCTCCTGCTTCTAAGCAGACGATTGCTCGTTGGATTTGTAGTACAATTCAGCTTGCACATTCTGTGGCAGGCCTGCCACAGCCAAAATCTATAAAAGCCCATTCCACACGGAAAGTGGGCTCATCTTGGGCGGCTGCCCGAGGGGTCTCGGCTTTACAACTTTGCCGAGCAGCTACTTGGTCAGGGGCAAACACGTTTGCTAAATTCTACAAATTTGATACCCTGGCTGAGGAGGACCTGGAGTTCTCTCATTCGGTGCTGCAGAGTCATCCGCACTCTCCCGCCCGTTTGGGAGCTTTGGTATAATCCCCATGGTCCTTTCGGAGTCCCCAGCATCCACTAGGACGTTAGAGAAAATAAGAATTTACTTACCGATAATTCTATTTCTCATAGTCCGTAGTGGATGCTGGGCGCCCATCCCAAGTGCGGATTGTCTGCATTACTTGTACATAGTTATTGTTACAAAAATCGGGTTATTGTTGTTGTGAGCCATCTTTTCAGAGGCTCCTTCTGTTATCATGCTGTTAACTGGGTTCAGATCACAAGTTGTACGGTGTGATTGGTGTGGCTGGTAATGAGTCTTACCCGGGATTCAAAATCCTTCCTTATTGTGTACGCTCGTCCGGGCACAGTATCCTAACTGAGGCTTGGAGGAGGGTCATAGGGGGAGGAGCCAGTGCACACCAGCTAGTCCTAAAGCTTTTACTTTGTGCCCAGTCTCCTGCGGAGCCGCTATTCCCCATGGTCCTTTCGGAGTCCCCAGCATCCACTACGGACTATGAGAAATAGAATTATCGGTAAGTAAATTCTTATTTTCTTTTCTAGGAGCTCAGGAGAGCCCCTAGTGTGCATCCAGCTCAGCCGGGCACAAGATTCTAACTGAGGCCTGGAGGAGGGTCATAGTGGGAGGAGCCAGTGCACACCAGGTAGTCCTAAAGCTTTCTTTAGTTGTGGGAACATTTTTCCACCAATGGTGAATTTGGAAATAACTCAGTAATTCTGTGTCAGGGATCTGAAATTTATGGTGTAACGTGGAGAATGGTAACAATAATGAACCGTTTAACAAGCCGCCAAGCGTTTTCACACCACAGGAGACCCACTTCACAAGCCTCAAGTTAGGTATTAGTTTAGATGGCGACCTCAAAGTAACGTGCGAAAGAGTGAGCAATGGAATATGTAATTTTTTTGCAGCTAATTTATCCCATATTTTTAACGATGATTGTGTAGAAGGTAGTAAGGAAGAGGAGCCACGCCTCATCACACACTTCATTTAATTCCTCGGATACAGGAAAAACTACAGGCAGTTTTTTCTCACCAAACATAATACCCTTTTTAGTGGTACTTGTATTATCAGAGATATGCAATACATTTTTCATTGCTTCAATCATGTAACGTGTGGCCCTAGTGGAAGTCACGTTTGTCTCCTCATCATCGACACTGGAGTCAGTATCCGTGTCTGTGTCTGCCATTTGAGGTAACGGGCGTTTTAAAGCCCCTGATGGCGTTTGAGACCCCTGGACAGGCACAAGCTGAGTAGCCGGCTGTCTCATGTCGTCACCTGTCTGTCGTAACGAGCTGACACTGTCACGCAATTCCTTCCATAAGCTCATCCACTCAGGTGTCGACTCCCTAGGGGGTGACCACTCTATAATAGGCAATTGCTCCGCCTCCATCTCATTTTCCTCCTCAAACATGTCGACACAATCGTACCGACACACCGCACACACACAGGGAATGCTCTGATAGAGGACAGGACCCCACTAGCCCTTTTGGGGAGACAGAGGTAGAGTATGCCAGCACACACCAGAGCGCTATATATAGACAGGAATACCACTATAAAATGTGCTTTTCCCTTTAAAGCTGCTGTTAGTATTAAAACTGCGCCAAATTAGTGCCCCCCCTCTCTTTTTTACCCTTTTCTGTAGTGCAGGACTGCAGGGGAGAGTCAGGGAGACGTCCTTCCAGCGGAGCTGTGATGGAAAATGGCGCCCGTGTGCTGAGGAGATAGGCTCCGCCCCCTTCTCGGCGGCCTTTTCTCCCGCTTTTTGGTGAGTTCTGGCAGGGGTTAAAATACATCCATATAGCCCTGGGGGTTATATGTGGTGTATTTATGCCAGCCAAGGTGTTTACATTGCTGCTCAGGGCGCCCCCCCCCCCCCCTAGCGCCCTGCACCCTCAGTGACCGAAGTGTGAAGTGTGCCTGAGTAACAATGGCGCACAGCTGCAGTGCTGTGCGCTACCTTGTTGAAGACTGATGTCTTCTGCCGCCGATTTTTCCGGACCTCTTCTTGCTTCTGGCTCTGTAAGGGGGCCGGCGGCGCGGCTCTGGGACCGAGCTCCGAGGCTGGGCCTGTGTTCGGTCCCTCTGGAGCTAATGGTGTCCAGTAGCCTAAGAAGCCCAAGCTGGCTGCAAGCAGGCAGGTTCGCTTCTTCTCCCCTTAGTCCCTCGATGCAGTGAGCCTGTTGCCAGCAGGTCTTACTGAAAATAAAAAACCTAAAACTAAACTTTCACTAAGAAACTCAGGAGAGCCCCTAGTGTGCACCCTTCTCGGCCGGGCACAAAAATCTAACTGAGGCTTGGAGGAGGGTCATAGGGGGAGGAGCCAGTGCACACCAGGTAGTCCTAAAGCTTTACTTTTGTGCCCAGTCTCCTGCGGAGCCGCTATTCCCCATGGTCCTTACGGCGTTCCCAGCATCCACTAGGACGTCAGAGAAAATACAGTTTATGATAGAGATGTGCACCGGAAATTTTTTGTGTTTTGGTTTTGGATTCGGTTCCGCGGCCGTGTTTTGGATTCGGACACGTTTTGGCAAAACCTCCCTGAAAATTTTTTGTCGGATTCGGGTGTGTTTTGGATTCGGGTGGGTTTTTTTTACAAAAAACCCTCAAAACAGCTGAAATCATAGAATTTGGGGGTAATTTTGATCCCATAGTATTATTAACCTCAATAACCACATTTCCAGTCTATTCTGAACACCTCACAATATTATTTTTAGTCCTAAAATTTGCACCAAGGTCGCTGTGTGACTAAGCTAAGCGACCCAAGTGGCCGGCACAAACACCTGGCCCATCTAGGAGTGGCACTGCAGTGTCCGACAGGATGGCACTTAAAAAAAATTAGCCCCAAACATCACATGATGCAAAGATAAATTAAAAAAGAGGTGCAAGATGGAATTGTCCTTGGGCCCTCCCACCCACCCTTATGTTGTATAAACAGGACATGCACACTTTAACCAACCCATCATTTCAGTGACAGGGTCTGCCACACGACTGTGACTGAAATGACGGGTTGGTTTGGACCCCCACCAAAAAAGAAGCAATTAATCTCTCCTTGCACAATCTGGCTCTACAGAGGCAAGATGTCCACCTCATCATCATCCTCCGATATATCACCGTGTACATCCCCCTCCTCACAGATTATCAATTCGTCCCCACTGGAATCCACCATCTCAGGTCCCTGTGTACTTTCTGGAGGCAATTGCTGGTGAATGTCTCCACGGAGGAATTGATTATAATTCATTTTGATGAACATCATCTTCTCCACATTTTGTAGAAGTAACCTCGTACGCCGATTGCTGACAAGGTTACCGGCTGCACTAAACACTCTTTCGGAGTACACACTGGAGTGAGGGCAACTTAGGTAAAATAAAGCCAGTTTGTGCAAGGGCTCCAAATTGCCTCTTTTTCCTGCCAGTTTACGTACGGACTGTCTGACGTGCCTACTTGGATGCTGTCACTCATATAATACTCCACCATTCTTTTAATGGTGATAGAATCATATGCAGTGACAGCAGACGACATGTCAGTAATCGTTGGCAGGTCCTTTAGTCCGGACCAGATGTCAGCACTTGCTCCTGACTGCCCTGCATCACCGCCAGCGGGTGGTTTTGGAAATCTGATCCTTTTCCTGGCAGCTCCAGTGGCGGGAGAAAATGAAGGAGGAGATGTTGATGGGTCACGTTCCGCTTGACTTGACAAGTGTCTCACCAGCAGGTCTTTGAACATCTGCAGACTTGTGTCTGCCGGAAAGAGAGATACAACGTAGGCTTTAAACCTAGGATCGAGCACGGTGGCCAAAATGTAGTGCTCTGATTTCAACAGATTGACCACCCGTGAATCCTGGTTAAGCGAATGAAGGGCTCCATCCACAAGCCCCACATACCTAGCGGAATAGCTCCATTTTAGCACCTCCTTCAATCTCTCCAGCTGCTTCTGCAAAAGCCTGATGAGGGCAATGACCTGACTCAGGCTGGCAGTGTCTGAACTGACTTCACGTGTGGCAAGTTCAAAGGGTTGCAGAACCTTGCACAACGTTGAAATCATTCTCCACTGCGCTTGAGTCAGGTGCATTCCCCCTCCTTTGCCTATATCGTAGGCAGATGTATAGGCTTGAATGGCCTTTTGCTGCTCCTCCATCCTCTGAAGCATATAGAGGGTTGAATTCCACCTCGTTACCACCTCTTGCTTCAGCTGATGGCGGGGCAGGTTCAGGAGTGTTTGCTGCTGCTCCAGTCTTCGGCACGCGGTGGCTGAATGCCGAAAGTGGCTCGCAATTCTTCTGGCCACCGATAGCATCTCTTGCACGCTCCTGTCATTTTTTAAATAATTCTGCAGCACCAAATTCAATGTATGTGCAAAACATGGGACGTGCTGGAATTTGCCCAATTGTAATGCACGCACAATATTAGTGGCGTTGTCCGATGTCACAAATCCCCAGGAGAGTCCAATTGGGGTAAGCCAATCTGCGATGATGTTCCTCAGTTTCCGTAAGAGGTTGTCAGCTGTGTGCCTCTTATGGAAAGCGGTGATACAAAGCGTAGCCTGCCTAGGAACGAGTTGGCATTTGCGAGATGCTGCTACTGGTGCCACCGCTGCTGTTCTTGCTGCGGGAGGCAATACATCTACCCAGTGGGCTGTCACAGTCATATAGTCCTGAGTCTGCCCTTCTCCACTTGTCCACATGTCCGTGGTTAAGTGGACACTGGGTACAACTGCATTTTTTAGGACACTGGTGAATCTTTTTCTGACGTCTGTGTACATTCTCGGTATCGCCTGCGTAGAGAAGAGGAACCTAGATGGTATTTGGTACCGGGGACACACTACCTCAAGAAATTCTCGAATTGCCTGTGAACTAACGGCGGATACCGGACGCACGTCTAACACCAACATAGCTGCCAAGGCCTGAGTTATCCGCTTTGCAACAGGATGACTGCTGTGATATTTCATCTTCCTTGCAAAGGACTGTTGGACAGTCAATTGCTTACTGGAAGTAGTACAAGTGGTGTTCCGACTTCCCCTCTGGGATGACGATCGACTCCCAGCAGCAACAACAGCAGCGCCAGCAGCAGTAGGCGTTACACTCAAGGATGCATCGGAGGAATCCCAGGCAGGAGAGGACTCGTCAGACTTGCCAGTGACATGGCCTGCAAGACTATTGGCGTTCCTGTCTAAGGGGGAAATTGACACTGAGGGAGTTGGTGGTGTGGTTTGCAGGAGCTTGGTTACAAGAGGAAGGGATTTAGTTGTCAGTGGACTGCTTGCGCTGTCACCCAAAGTTTTTGAACCTGTCAATGACTTCTGATGAATGCGCTCCAGGTGACGTTTAAGGGAGAATTTTGTTTGGACCGAGCGCTTGTGTATGCAGATGTATAGTGTTTAGAAGATTTATGTTAAACAGAGAGCAAAAAATATATATATTAAAAATTAAACAATAGAATATAAAAATAAAAATAGAAATAAAAATAAAAATGAGGGAAGGGGGAGGGGGGGAGAGGGGAAGTGCAATGTTTACAGCTCCTTTGGGAATGATTGTGGAGCTTGTGGACACTTGGGTGAGAGGGAACAGTCTGTTTATTTGCGGTAAAAACTATCCCTAACTTACCCTATTTTCCAATACAAGTGTGGCTGGAGGCTCTGGTATCTGTGACTGCAATTAGGTTGCGGATGGCATCTCCTGCCTATGCCGTGACTCACGTCCTCCTCCTCCTGGCCGCACTGTGGCCGCTGCTCCGTCCGTCAAAACCGGAAGTTCGGATGTTTACTTCCGGTATTCAGGTGCTGGCGGCGGCGGACTTCGTGTCCTTGGTGGTTGCTTCGTTTTTCTTGTACTCCAACGCGTTTCGAATCCACAGCAGGATTCTTTCTCAAGGAGATGATAAAAATGTTTATGTGAAATGTCCGTTTTTTATATGGTAACTTTATTGATAAAACCGGATGTACCCGTGACCGGAAGTGCGTTCTCCCGGCGGCATCCTCATGGTAAAAAATTTCAATGGGGGAATGAATGTAAATTCTTCCCCTAAAGGATTAAAATATAATAAATCATTGCACTTCGGGGAAAAAAGGGGGGGAAGGTGTGGGATGAAAAGTATAAGAATAAGAAAATAAAAAATAAAATAAAAAGCAAATAAAAATAAAAAATAATAAAAATTTAAATAAAAATAAGAATAAAAATAAAATGAAATTAAAATTAAAAAATATATAGATAAATAAATAGATAAAAATAAAAATAGATGGCTATTCAAGAAAATGTTTTTTGAGTATGTGTAAAAGGTTACAGGAAGACATTTAAATATTTTAATCCTTTAGGAGAAGAATTTACATTCGAAGCAACCACCAAGGACACGAAGTCCGCCGCCGCCAGCACCCTATCGCTGCTTACACTTCCCCAATCTATCCCTGACCCAGTGGCGGGACTAGAGAGTGGTGGGCCTAGGCACGGAGTAGCAGGCGATCACTGTGCTGCAGGCGTGTGTGGGGTGCCAGACATTAGGGGGTGCCTGTGCGCACGCCTATGCCCTTCAGCCAGCATCCTCCTGTCACTTCAGCCAGCACGCTGCTGTGTCACTCCAGCCAGCTGCCCCATGTGTCACTCCTGCTAGCACCCTCCTTTGTCACTCCAGCCAACACCCTCCTGTCACTCCAGCCAGCTCCCCCATGTGTCACTCCAGCCAACACCCTCCTGTCACTCCAGCTTTATTCCTTTCTTCTAGGTCTTTCAGCTTACTCTCTAGGTCACACTGACGTTGGATATTCTGTCTTTTATGGGTAGCGCCCGCCTGTATAGCAGAGCCTCAAACGACAGCTTTAACCATGCACCAATGGTTTAGTGTAGATGTGTCTTGAACATTTGTGGCCATATAAGACACTATACTATCTGAAGTAATTTTTTTTGTCATGACATCAGATAGAAGATGAGGGGATAGACACCAAGGTTGTGGTGGGAATTGACGTGGAGTAAGTTCCCAACACCACCTTAATGGAGCATGATCCAACCATGTGATGGGGATGATGTCGAGTGATTTAGAATGTTGCAAAGACCATTTATGGCCTAGAATCAGGTCGATCCTGGAATATGTGTTATGAACAGAGGAATAAAATGTATAGCCCCGTCCTGTTGGGTTTTGTATTCTCCATATATCGTAAAGATCAAATTCAGCTAGTACATTTTGAAATGCGACAGAGGGACCTGAGTTAACTGAGGCGGCAGGCGACATTACTGAAGTTGATTTGAGGGATTTGTCTAATTTAGGGTTCAAAAATAAATTAAAGTCACCCATAATAATTAAGGAGCCCTTAACAGACTTATAAATCAATAGAAAATGTTCACGAAGGAAGGGGGCTTGATTAGAATTTGGAGCGTATATGGATACTAATGTGACTAATTTGTCATTCAGAAAACCAGTCAGGATTAAGTAACAGCCATTTTTGTCAGAAATCTGGGAATGAAGGACAAAGGACGTGTCATCACTAAATAAGATAGCTACTCCATTTTGTTTAAAGGGGCGTCAAAGTCGAAAAATATTGCAGTACACACATCACGTACAAACTACACACAGATGGCCTCCGCACGTGTACTTGTTCTGTCGTGCGTGCACATATTCGCAATTTGCGTATGGTCGCTCCCGCGGACCTGCGCATTAGCGTGTGGTATGGGTATTTACGGTAGAGTTTGTGAACGCATGGAGAGCCATCAAAACACATTACATATTTAATCCAAATAGTGCACAATGTACACATAGCCTCCCTGCACCACATCAGAAAGTAACAGCAGTTTAAATGGTATCAGAACAAAGGGATTCACCTTTACAGAATAGGAGGGGACAGAACAAGGTTATAAGGTGGTGTTTGGTATCCAGCTGAAGGGTATTTTAAGGGTAACATTCCGGTGTTGGTTTAAGGAAGATCGCTTGTTCCTGCGGATAGTTATGTGCAGGAGCAGAATATAGATATAAACTGTATTTACTGTACATTATGTATGCGGCGGGAATCCAGAGGAGACCACCCACAAGAGCAGTTGGAAAAGACGTCGCCTACCTTTTCCTATCAACCTATGACCTCTCCTGTACTGTAAATGTGCATCCCTGTGTCCAATGGACAAAGAGATTACAATATCTATTGTATTGCTTTTTGGAATAATTGTATAAAGAGAGCCTGCTGCAGGCCTGGTCTGGCACAAGACTCACAACGTTATCTATCAGATGACGGATGACCGGACCGGGTAGTGCAAGCGAATCCACTCACGTATGTACCATTGAATGTAGCCATTTACTCTGTTATATATTATATTGTATTATTTGTATTGTAACCCCCTTTCAGCAATAATACGCTGTGGTGTCGGAACCCAGCGGTAAATTACAATCCGGTGTTGTGTCTTCCTTTCCCTGCTAAGGTTTAAAGGTGAATTGCTATCGCATTGCATTGCTGTATAAGGTTTAAAGTGTATTAGTAACGCATCACATTGCTGTATAAGGTTTAAAGTGTGTTCATTAGGTGTGTACGCGCTGTGAGTACTTTGTACCGTCAGCGCGGCATTTGTACGCAAAGTCCGTACACAGTACGGGACTTTGTACGCTAATAGCAGACAAAGTACGTAGTGTGTGTATTAAGTATAGAGGCCGCAGCGGCTCCATGTTAAAGTGTATTCAAAGTGTATATGAGGTATAGCTTTTCATTCCTAAGGATAAATTAGCATTATCAATTGGGGGCTCCTCCGGTTTTCCACATACTTACTACCTAACAAGTCACAGCAGACATAATCTATCAGCAAAGGGTAGACAGAAAGTTATCCTACGTATCTTTTTCTTAGTCGATGGATGCACTGAAAACCCTACTTGATTGCTGATTAGATGGCGTCTGCTCTGTATGGTTTGTAGAGATGCTGGTAGAACTTGTAAGGTAAACAGGAAAAAAAGCTATTTAAAATCTGTGAAATTTTTGGGGCGCCAAAAGTGTACACGGCACCCATACCCCATACTCTGCATACTCTCTCACATTGTTGCCATAACATTCAAATTGCTAGATTCATTTAGACCTGTATGAAACCGGAGATATTTGTTGCTATATAGTTAAAAATAAAATAAGTATTTAAGGAAGTAAGAGTAAAATCACAAAACGCATTTCTGGCCCAGTAGTAAGAGGGTTTATACAGAAAGAATGTGTGTTGTGTTAAGTGAGCAATTATAGTTGTTATTGCTCACATTTATAGAAGTTGTGGAATTTGTTTAATTGCGGACGTACGGTTTTGTACACGTGTCTCGGACAAAGTACAGGACTGCGCACGCAGCGTAAGAGACACGCACGGTAGCGTGTTTACGCAAATTGCGTAAGAAATACGGTCGCTAAGTACAAATTACACAATAGTTTGTTTAGTTTAAAGGTGGGACAGTAGCCACGCTACAATAGCACCAAACTACCCGGTTTCTAAAGAAATTTAATATAAAAACAAAATTTAGTATAAATATTTTTTCTTATTTGCCTCTGGGGGTAAAGCTGCCAACTTGAATGAATCCTAATTTTCTGTACAGAAAAACCAAGTATACCTGAGTGAGCGAACGTAGGAGTGAGTGAAATTCGAACCCCGTAATCCGGATTCCCGTCGTTCGGTACATCAAGTGAGTGGAGGCTTGGTGGCGTGAGAAGGCTGACTCACGTTAGTATAAGGTTTAATACGCAAATCGTGAGGTGATTTGTAGAGGAGCGTGATAGTGCATTGTATTGCGAAGTATTGAAGTTAAAAGGTTTTTTTTGGTATTACACTCCGGACTGAGGGTCCTAGTTTGTATAACGACCCGTGGTCGTACGGCAGATAAGTAACAAGTACCTATATGCTGTGCGATTGGACAGCGCGTTTGTGGGTGCGATAGATAGCGCAACTTGATATCCTTTTTATGAGCTTTTGCGTAAAATCGCGGTATCATCCGCTGTATAGAGCATACGCAAGCGTGATTTGTGTATAATAAGTGCATAGGGAGTTTTCGCTGGTCTCTCTCAGGAAAATCTCCAACGGACGATAATTTACTGGAAAGGGTAAGTTATTCCTAAAAACTTCCAGTAAATATAGGTCAGATAGGGCCCTAGGTTGGGTACATTGCGATCCGCTACCAACAGTGTATCGTTGTATTGGCCAACGTGGGCGTGAGTGGGTGAAAGCGCTCTAAGAACTTTCACCGTCTATTCGTATTGTGCATTGGGGATTGCGTAAAAGGAAAAAGCCCGTGATGGAATCCAATTGCACAAGCGGTGGACGTATTGTAACCAGGGTTCAGGTTGAAGAGCCGTGGCCCATGGGGTCAGCGAGGTTTGTTATGTGTGGGAAATATGGTCCACACACGGAAGGCTTTTTGTCTGAATGGGTACGTATGACTAACAATGATAGGGAACCATTCCCTAGGGTGGGCAGCTTTGAACCAGAGGTACTGCAGAATGTAAGCAGTAAAATATGTCTTCTTAAATCCAGAAAACAAAGGATTAGACATAATGATTGTTTAAAACTATGGCAGCAAGAGGGGGATATGCAAAGAGAACAAATTTGCAAAACAGGTTAAAAACCTAGCGGGAATGAGAACACAAACACACCAGTGTCGACACAGGTCGAAGGGGAAGAGATGGCTACAGTCAATGGTATATCCGTAAATGATAGTAGTATGCAAAAACAATGTATTAACCCTAATTTTTGCAAGATGTATCCTGTTTTGAAGTCTTTTCAAGGTTATAGGTCACAAGAAGATGAAGGATCCAGCCAAATCGCAGCTCTCCTCCAAGCAGTCACTTTGCAGGAAACTCAGGTGGGGCCTGTCCAACCAGATAGAGCAGTAACAATATTCCCCAATGAAAGAACTAGTGAGGTCACAGCTACCGGTAAGTGTGAGACAGTTCATTGCACAGAGACTATCACTGACCTGGTTTGGAAGTGTTGTGGACTCGGGGTTTCTTCCGGTGACCGGGAAGAGGAACCGCCACTGGGTCGCAGTAGAGATGGCCGAATGTAGGTTTTCCTCATGCAGGATTAGGACGGTAGGCAGAAGGCACGGGTGGACGCTTGAAGGTCTCCTGAAAGACAAGACTTGAAAAGGTGCTGATGAATTGGTGAAGAATACCATAAGCTCACTGAGAGTGATGCTGAGGTGCTAGAGGCACGGAGGTGCTTGGAGGCACGGAGGTGCTTGGAGGCACGGAGGTGGGAGGTGCTTGGAGGCACGGAAGTGCTTGGAGGCACGGAGGTGCTTGGAGGCACGGAGGTGCTTGGAGGCACGGAGGTGCTGGAGGCACGGAGGTTCGTCTGGAAGCGCTGATGCCACAGGGATACGGGAGCTCTGGAGATCACAACTACAGCAGCAGTAACGATGATACTCAGGCGCCGGAGCTCTGCCCAGCGTCTGAATGTGTACTTCCCGCCAGCACCTGATTGGGGAAGTGCCGATGACGTCAACCGTCCCCCAGTGGACGCCGGGCGCACCCGCGACGTCCACACTACGAGCGCCGGATGGAGCGCCGGGTTCCGGAGACCGCCAGAGAGGACGGCCGCCCGGAGAGCCAGCACCCCCGGAGAGGCAAGTACGGCGGCCGCGACGGCGGCATGACAGTACCCCCTCCTCTAGGAGTGGCCCCTGGACACTTTCCTGGTTTCGTAGGGTGTCTAGAATGGAAAATCCGGATTAGTCGAGGAGCCGAGACCTCAGAAGCCTTTATCCAACTTCTCTCCTCAGGACCATACCCTTTCCATTCCACCAGATATTGCAGATTCTTGTGAAGGTAACGAGAGTCCAGAATAGTTTTGATCTCGAAGTCTGTTCCTGTTTCAGTTTCCACTGAGGTGGGGCTAGAGGACTTTGAATGAAAACGATTAAGGACGAGAGGACGAAGAAGAGAAACATGGAAGGCATTTGGTATACGTAGGTGAGAAGGTAAACCCAACTTACAGACCACAGGATTCAGGACTTGTAGCACAGGGTACGGACCGATGAATCTTGGAGCAAACTTCATAGTGGGCACCTTCAACCGGAGATTACGTGTGGACAGCCAACCCTATCACCAACCTTGTATTGAGGAGCGGCTTGCCGTTTCTTATCTGCGAAGAACTTGTATCGGACTGAAACCTTTATAAGACTAGCATGAATCTTACTCCAAATTTGTCTGAAGTGTAGTAGAGTGGACGTTACAGCTGGAACCTCTTCTGTCGGAAGACTTGGTAATTCCGGAACTCGTGGATGGAACCCATAGTTGACGAAGAACGGAGACTCGCCAGTGGAAGAATGAAATGAATGGTTATGGGCAAACTCCGCCCAAGGTAACAACTCCACCCAGTTGTCCTGTGAAGGGGAGAGATAAAGGCGGAGGAAAGTCTCTAGATCTTGATTGACTCGTTCCGTTTGTCCATTCGTTTGGGGATGATAAACTGACGAAAACTTAAGTTTAATCTGTAAGGCCGAGCAGAGAGCTTTTCAAAACCTTGCGGTGAACTGTACCCCTCGATCAGAGACTATTTCCTGAGGCAACCCATGCAATCGAAAATGTTCTCGGATGAATAATATAGCTAGTTTAGGAGCTGTCGGCAGACCAGTCAATGGAACGAAGTGCGCCATCTTCGAAAAACGGTCGACGATCACCCAGACGGTGTTGCAACCTTTGGAACAGGGCAAGTCAGTGATGAAGTCCATGGAAATGTGAGTCCAGGGTTTCATAGGAATTGGCAGAGGACGAAGCAACCCAGCTGGATGCAGACGAGGAAATTTATGTTGTGTACACTGTGGACAAGAATTAACGTAATCCTGTACATCCTTCCTCATGGTGTCCCACCAGTAAGATCTTTGCAGAAACTTGTACATCTTCTGGGCGCCGGGATGACCGGAAAACTTGGAGATATGGGCCCACTGTAGTATTCTCGGCCGGAATTTAGCTGGTACGGAGATTCTTCCAGGGGGAGGAGCTGGAGTAGTTGAGGCAGCGGAGACAGAAATTGGATTTAGAATTAAACTCCGCTCGAAAGAATCATCTTCGTCTGTGGAAGTTTGTGAACGGGACAGCGCATCCGCTTTAGTATTGAAAGTCCCGGCCCGGTACTTGATAACAAAAGAAAATCGAGTGAAGAAGAGTGCCCATCTAGCTTGGCGAGGATTCAAGCATTGTGCGGTTTTGATATACAACAAATTTTTGTGATCAGTGTAAATGGTAATCACATGTTTGGCCCCTTCTAAGAGATATCTCCACTCTTCCAAGGCAGATTTAATTGCCAAAAGTTCCTGGTCTCCAATAGTGTAATTTCGTTCGGCCGGAGAGAATTTACGAGAGTGGAAGCCACACGGATGTAATTTCTTATCTGAGGAGTACTGAGAGAGAACGGCCCCAACTCCGACCAAAGATGCGTCAACTTCTAGGAGGAAAGGTTCTTCGAAATTTGGTTGTTGGAGAACTGGAGCGGACATGAAAGCTGATTTCAAGTGGGAAAAAGCCTCAATGGCTTCGGGAGGCCGCAAACTCGGGTTAGAGCCCTTTCTCATCAAGGCCGTAATGGGCGCAACAATGGTGGAGAAACCCCTAACGAATTTCCTGTGTAATTCGCAAAGCCCAGGAATCTTTGTATTGCTTTCAAAGAGAGAGGCTGAGTCCAGTCACGAATGGCAGAGAGCTTCTCCGGATCCATGCGAAGCTCCGTCCCCGAGATGATATAACCGAGGAACGGAATTGATGTTACTTCGAAGGTACATTTGGAGATCTTAGCATAGAGACGATTCTTTCGTAAACGGTGGAGCACCTCTTTGACCTGAGTCCTGTGTTCAACAAGATCTTTGGAAAAAATCAGTATGTCGTCTAAATATACCACAACACTTCGATATAACATATCTCGGAAGATTTCGTTGACGAATCCCTGGAAAACGGCAGGAGCGTTACTAAGGCCAAACGGCATCACCAGGTATTCGTAATGCCCATCCCGGGTATTGAAGGCGGTCTTCCATTCATCCCCTTCTCGGATGTGTATGAGATTATAAGCTCCCCTCAAATCGAACTTGGAGAAAACGCGGGCGCCACGAACCTTATCAAATAACTCTGTGATTAGTGGCAAGGGGTATTTATTCTTGATGGTGATATCGTTTAAGCCGCGGTAGTCGATACATGGTCTCAACCCCCATCCTTCTTCACGAAAAAGAAGCCCGCTCCAGCAGGGGAGGAAGAGGGGCGAATGAATCCCTTGAGCAGATTGGACTTAATATAGTCCGACACAGCTTGAGTCTCGGGAAGTGACAAAGGATATGTGCGGCCACGGGGTGCCATCTTCCCTGGGATAAGGTCAATAGGGCAGTCCCAAGGCCTATGAGGTGGTAACTGGTCAGCCGCCTGTTCCGAAAACACATCCTTGAACCCTTGATACGCCTCCGGAATATGCTCTTCATCCGACTTAGAAGAGACACGGAGTGGACAAACGGGAGTGAGACAGCGTGACAAAAAGAACTCCAAGACAGAATTTGAGAAGACTTCCAGTCAATGTGGGGATTATGAATTTTGAGCCAAGGCTTTCCGAGGACCAGATCATGATGCATTTCCGGAATCACCAAGAATTCCAGACATTCTTGATGTAGAGCCCCGACCTGCAGCTTAACTGGCTCCGTGCGCCACGTTATGAGACCCTTGGAAATTCTAGTACCATTGATAGCCGTCAACTAAATAGGCCGCTCGATAGGCCGTACCTTTAAATCCATGCTTTGGACACAGGAAGAAGAAACGAAGTTCCCCGCAGCTCCGGAATCCAACAGGGCCTCACAAGACTTGGAGACTGACTTGGTGATTAAAGACACAGGAAGCAAACAATCCAAAATCAGAGAAGATTTAGTCGTGACCCCCAACTTGACTCCTCCAGAACAAGCTAGGCCTGCCCGTTTCCCGGACGAGATTTACAAAACTTGAGGAAATGATCTGCGGCTCCACAGTAAAGGCAAAATTTACCCTCACGACGACGCTGTCGTTCCTCCGGAGACAGTCGGGACCGGTTAATTTGCATGGGTTCGTCCGAGCTGGGCACAGCCGCCGGCCTAGGAGGAGGATGCCGGAACCTGGAACAATCCGAACGACTACGTTCTCCTCCACGCTCCTGCATCCGAAGATCCACCTTGACGCAAAGGGAGATCAACTCTTCTAATGGATCCGGCAGATCCCTAGTGACCAACTCATCTTTCAGCCGGTCGGAGAGACTGTTCCAGAAGGCAGCCCTCAGGGCGTCATTATTCCAGCGAAGTTCAGAGGCAATGGTCTGGAAATGAACCACGTACTGACCCACGGAGTGGGAGCCCTGACGAACACGGAGCAAGTCAGAAGAAGCAGTGGTCATCCTGCCGGGCTCGTCGAAGATTCTTCGAAAGGACGCAATGAAGTTGGTGTAGTTGGAAACCACGGGATCAGATCGTTCCCATAACAGAGACACCCAATCCAACGCTGACCCTTCAAGCAGGGAAATGATATACGCTGCCTTAGACCGATCAGTAGGGAAATTATGAGAGAGAAGCTCGAAGTGCACCTCGCACTGGTTTAGAAAACCACGGCAATTCTTTGGATTCCCATTATAGCGGGAAGGAGTAGGAAGCTGAAGGCGTGACCTGGTACCGGCCGGAGGTTGGACGTTACTAGAAACGGCAACTGGAGCAGTTACGGGAACTGAAACCGGAATTACGGAAGCTAAAGATGCTTGAATTTGATCCAATCGGCCGGACAATTCCTGGAGATATTGCATCACCTGGCCCTGTGTCGCCTCCTGAGTCTGAACTCGGGAAGCCAAACTTTGGATGGCGCTCGACTCTGTGTTCCGATCCCCCGGGTCCATGTGGCCTGAGTATACTATCACTGACCTGGTTTGGAAGTGTTGTGGACTCGGGGTTTCTTCCGGTGACCGGGAAGAGGAACCGCCACTGGGTCGCAGTAGAGATGGCCGAATGTAGGTTTTCCTCATGCAGGATTAGGACGGTAGGCAGAAGGCACGGGTGGACGCTTGAAGGTCTCCAGAAAGATAAGACTTGAAAAGGTGCTGATGAATTGGTGAAGAATACCATAAGCTCACTGAGAGCGATGCTGAGGTGCTAGAGGCACTGAGGTGCTAGAGGCACTGAGGTGCTTGGAGGCACGGAGGTGCTTGGAGGCACGGAGGTGCTGGAGGCACGGAGGTGCTTGGAGGCACGGAGGTGCTTGGAGGCACGGAGGTGCTTGGAGGCACGGAAGTGCTTGGAGGCACGGAGGTGCTTGGAGGCACGGAGGTGCTTGGAGGCACGGAGGTTCGTCTGGAAGCGCTGACGGATACGGGAGCTCTGGAGATCACAACTACAGCAGCAGTAACGATGATACTCAGGTGCCGGAGCTCTGCCCGGCGTCTGAATTTGTACTTCCCGCCAGCACCTGATTGGGGAAGCGCCGATCACGTCACCCGTCCCCCAGTGGACGCCGGGTGCACCCGCGACGTCCACAATACGAGCGCCGGACGGAGCGCTGGGTGCCGGAGACCGCCAGAGAGGACGGCCGCCCGGAGAGCCAGCACCCCCGGAGAGGCAAGTTCGGCGGCCGCGACGGCGGCATGACAGAGACAACAACACCTCACAGTAAACAGATTAGGAACAGAATGGTAGAATTACACCCTGTCTTGGAGATAGTAACTCCCAATGGGGGAACCGATAGTCAGGGAGTAGTCCTCACCAGGAATAATGCAATGTATTGCCCGTGGCCCAGAGATGAGCTGCGATCAATCATTTCAGAATTCCCTGACCCTCGGAAGAATTTAGCCAGATGTCAGAAATTTATCAGAGATCTGGGTAATGCGTATGAACCGACAAACAAACACTGGCGGATGTTTTTAAAAGCGTGCCTACCCCCTAATATTGACACCCAAAAATGTATCACTGATTGTAGATTAGAGTCGGATAGTCTTATGACTGACAAAAACAATCAGGAGAACTTAGAACGAATTAATAGACAACTAGAGTTGTATATCACCATTAATGTTAAGTGGAGAAGAATTTTCTCCATAAAACAGAGGGAAAATGAAATGACATCTGAATATTTCCATCGGGCCCTGCAAATAATGGATAGATACATTGGGGTATCAGATACAGGGAACGATGCGAATTACAGGGAGATGGCTGTCTCTGTGCTAATGGACGGACTCAATAAGACAGTAAGGGACAGGGTACAAACATCTTTGCCTAATTGGAGAGGGGTCACAGTAGCTTGCCTTAGAGAGTGCGCGATTGAACACCATAAGAATATTGCTAGGCGTAGAGAACTGCAGGAGGAGAGGCTGAGGATTGAAAGTATACAGGTTCTTACACCAAAGTCTCATCAGCCTAAACCCCAGACCCCTGCTGTTTGGAAAAGACTGAGAATATGTTACAGTTGTAAAAAGGAAGGGCATTTTGCCAGAGATTGTAGGTATAGTAGAACACATAGCCAATATAGACCCCTAGACAGAGAAAACAAGCCATGTTATTAAACACATAGACGGGATCAAGGGACATATAGTAAGGAATTACGAGCCATATAGAAAACACAGATTTGGTTAATGGGAAGAACAGAATAAATGCAACTTTACCCTTTTGACAGAACTTACTGGGGTTAGGAGGGGGCCTCTAAACTTCTGCTTCTCTCTCTAGCAGAAGTGACCTCTAAGTAACTTAACAGGAGTTTTGTTAGAGATGGTAAACATATTGAGTGCTCCTGCCCAGGAAGCACAAAATATGTTAGATACCCACGAAGACTAATGTTGCATTTTACTGTTTTAGATGCATGTCCATCACAGGTAGAGGAAATTATCTCAAAGATACCGGGTTCCCTATGAATTTAGAATGGATAGGACACTGGATTGATGGCTGGGATAGTCCCAGTAGAGATATAACACACATAGAATTTCTTTTAGGGGAGCAGACCGAGTAGAGAATCATTCCCCGTAGTGCCCAATCCAGATGTCAAATTTTGTAAAATATTCTTTGCCTCTACAAACTTATCTGTTACTAAACTCTATGTGATTTGTCTTCAAAGTTTCCACTTCATCTCTTACGTTCACAGACAGGATTACAGTTCAAACGCCACATGCCTACTCGGTCTTCCAGAGCTCTGCCCAAATCTAGTATATCTCACCAGCATAGGGACACCAGTATTAACGCAGTGTGCCTGGTCATGCACAAAGGGTGGAAAATGAGAATACTGGTGAAGGGAGACTGTGCATAGACACCGATATGCATGATGGTGTGACAGCCTGATGGTGAACGCAAATCTGACAAATTTTCTTTTTATTATTTCCCCTCTCTTTTCACTTTCCACAGACGGTTTACTTCACACAACTGATAATACACAACAGTTAAACACAATTGAAATGCAAGATTTGTGTTCATTACAGGAAAAGGCAGTCTGGAGGTCAAAGGGATATGGCCAGGAATCCTCGGGACTGTGGACAGGTGGACAAGGTAAGCCAGTGGCCCCCAGAGCATATCTTCCAAGCTTAGCTGATGCGGCACACGGTCTGACTCATCTGGGTAAAGAGGGTATGTGTAAGCTGGTGAGAGCCTACTGGTGTGCGCCAGGATTCTCTTCTCATGCGGGTAAGAGAGCAATGACATGTCTTATCTGCTTGAGGAAGAATATTGGTAAGACAATACCAATAGAGCCATCCCATATCCCTCGGACAGACGGACCTTTTCAGGTAATACAAATCGATTTCATACAGTTACCACCCTGCAGGAATTTAAAATATGTGTTAGTTTGTATTGACGTATTTTCAAATTGGGTAGAAGCGTTCCCTGCTGCCACAAATACTGCTACGTTCACTGCAAAGAAAATTGTGCAGGAATTTGTGTGTAGATATGGTATCCCTAGAATAATTGAAAGTGATAGGGGTGCCCATTTTACAGGTGAAGTCTTTCTGGTCATGTGCAAACTGATGGGAATTAAAAGCAAGCTGCATACTCCGTACCGACCACAGGCAAGTGCAAAGGTGGAGAGAGTGAACAGCACTATTAAGAACAAGCTGAGCAAATTAATGGCTGAAACTGGATTGTCGTGGCCAGAAGCTTTGCCACTAGTGTTGTACAGCATCAGAACCACTCCCAGGTCTCCCCTTAACCTATCACCCTTTGAAATTCTTTTTGGCCGACAACCTCATGTAATGATAGACCCCCAGGATGATTTGAAATGCAATAATGAAGTGACTGTGAAATATTTGGTTGGGATGAGCCAGCAGCTGAGAAATCAACAAAGAAATTTAAAGCTGGTGATTCCTGACCTACCGAACAGTAATTGTCATGACATTGAACCTGGGGATTATGTGATGATTCGAAATTTCTTACGCTCAGGTTGCCTCATAGACAGGTGGGAAGGACCATATCAAGTCTTGTTAACCAGCACAACAGCATTGAAAGTCGCCGAAAGGGAGACGTGGATCCACTCGTCCCACTGCAAGAAAGTCGCTGACCCGGAGAGAACTCGTGACAAAGAGCAGAGTGTAGAGAATCTCGTATCACTGGAGTGTCTGTTCTGGGAAAGTTGAGAGGCAGGACTGTTGAAGGGCATCTGAGCACAGAGAGTAACAAGAGCTAGAACGGTTGTCGTACCACTTTCTTTTTTCACCTCCCCCTGCATTTTTCCTTTCTTTTCTCCTCCTTATTTTCCTCCTTTCCCCTAACGAAATTGATCGATCACAAGAGACTGCGTTTCGGGTTCTGTTAATAATTATGGTTTTGATAAGGACAGTTTGTTTTGGTGAGGGTCCCAGAGAGGTCGAGCAGGGATCTGGAATGGGTTCTGATGGCAAGTATGAATTTGTAGGATCTCAGGATCAGCACACCATTTTGGTAAAGGCTGGCATCAGTAAGCGCTCTGGTAGTCAGGGAGCTCGGAGGCACTGTGAGGGGTTATTGTCTGATGAATATTGCATTTGTAGGAATTGTGAGAATATAGTTGAGGATGGGTGCATCCAGAGATGTCAGTCCAACCTTAATATCGACATAGACCGTCATCCGTTGAGTTATTACCACTCACTAGTGGGTAAGGTATTAAACCAGACAGAATGCTGGGTGTGCTCACAGGTACCTCAAGGTCAGAGCAAGTTAGGTTTAGTACCATACCCTTTAGCAATAGATGAGGTACTCGAATTACGCGGTGGGAAACCGGTGGACAAGAAATTCAATATTTCTAGGCCCCCTAGTTTGAAGCTCCACCAGTATCATGTAGATAGATCCTTATTATGTTTCAATATTTCCAATTACCGAAAACCGGGAAATTGGGAAGTGACGTGGAATAACCAGACAATGACCTTTTCACACAGAGCTGATAGGATACCCATAGACTCTGAACTTGTACGCCAAATAGCCAACAGTGGGAGGTATTTTCGGTATAGGTATACTCGTGGAAGCAAGACCATGTGGGTTAGAAAAGTATCACATGGGTATTGTGCCCATATCATCCAGCCCGATACTTGTACTGAGCAGATGGGAGAACTAGGGATAGGTTTCTTTACTTGGAAAGTTTGTAATATGGTGATGTCATATTTTGTCCCCTATGTTCTCCCAGATGATTCCTATTTCATATGTGGGAGGAAGGCGTACAAGTGACTTGCCCCGAGCTCAGAGGGATTGTGTTATATTGGGAGAGTACTGCCAGAGGTCACGACTATAAGCCATGATAAGATGAAAGACGTTCCCCGCAGTGCTCAGGCTCCTTATACTCATACTCACTATGAACACATAGTCAAGAGACACCTCATAGATAGGACAGAGCACGCAGCCTCTGATTTGATCCACAAATCCACCGGGATTTAATTCCTTCTCGCATTAGACATCACCCTTACTGCCAGAGGAATTATAAATTATAGGTATATCCATGCGCTTGCGAACTTAATAGAGAATATCACTAAGATGTATGACGACACCTTCAGGTAAACGGGAAGGGAGTTACAAGCTTACAAGACGGAACTGATCCAGCACAGGATGGTCCTTAATTATATCACAGCCATGACGGGTGGGTACTGTGTTACTCTGGCAACTCAATATGGTGTGAAGTGCTGTACATATATTACAAACAGCACTGACGACCCAACGGAGATTATCGATCAAAAGATGGACGATATCTTGCAGTTGAAGTGGGAGTTCTGGAAGAGACACAACCTTACCTTAGCGACTGTGAGTAATGAACTGACCGGCTGGGTCTCATGGTTGAACCCACGAAATTGGTTCTCAGGTTTAGGAGAATGGGCTCAAAATGTTATTATGAGTGTAGGGAAGTTTCTCCTTTGTATCCTGGGTGTCGTCATAATTATTGGTTTGATATTTAGGTGTGTTCGAATTCTGACGCGGCGCAAGCACGGCACAAAGTTGATGAGTCTAAGGAGCGAGGGCGCTGTTATAGCAGCAGACTTAATTTATGACCCATCCATAGAGACAGTGTTATGATAAGGATTGCAAATTAATTTCATGGCCTGTTTCTTTCACCCGTTTTTCTTTTGTTTCCCCTCTGCCCAAATACATCCATCCGGAAAAGACATCTGCCCTACCCAAAATGTTTATGTGAATGTATTTTAGATAGGTGTCTTATCTTCATCTCTGCAACCTCCAGTTAATAGCACACATAGTCGACAGGTGATATCCACATATACTAGCACTCACATATGTTTCCCCCTCTATGTATCATCAACTAAATGTGCACCCCATATGTTTTAACAAAAAGTCGAAAAGATCTCGGTAGTGTTTGTTAGCCCATTTACAGACCCTTCATACGGGATGTGAAGGATTTAATGTATACTTCGCAATACCTCGAAGCTTATTTAGAACATATACGGCACGATGATACATGCCCCTCAGACATGGATTCATACATACATGCTTTTTACTGTCCCACTAGGTCATACATTTCCTACCTACCACTCTCCCCCGACCATCCAAACTTCTGTAGATATTGTGTAAATATTTTTCTGTTTAGTGATTAAATAGTGGCAGTTATTGGTGACTGCCAAAGGGTGGACTGTCAAATTCGAAAAATATTGCAGTACACACATCACGTACAAACTACACACAGATGGCCTCCGCGCGTGTACTTGTTCTGCTGTGCGTGCACATATTCGCAATTTGCGTATGGTCGGTCCTGCGCATTAGCGTGTGGTATGGGTATTTACGGTAGAGTTTGTGAACGCATGGAAAGCTATCAAAACACATTACATATTTAATCCAAATAGTGCACAATGTACACATAGCCTCCCTGCACCACATCAGAAAGTAACAGCAGTTTAAATGGTTTCAGAACAAAGGGATTCACCTTTTCAGAATATGAGGGGACAGAACAAGGTTATAAGGTGGTGTTTGGTATCCAGCTGAAGGGTATTTTAAGGGTAACATTCCGGTGTTGGTTTGAGGAAGATCGCATGTTCCTGCGGATAGTTATGTGCAGGAGTAGAATATAGATATAAACTGTATTTACTGTACATTATGTATGCGGCGGGAATCCAGAGGAGACCACCCACAAGAGCAGTTGGAACAGACATCGCCTACCTATTCAAACCGACCTATGACCTCTCCTGTACTGTAAATGTGCATCCCTGTGTCCAATGGACAAAGAGATTACAGTATCTATTGTATTGCTTTTTGGAAGAATTGTATAAAGAGAGCCTGCTGCAGGCCTGGTCTGGCACAAGACTCACAACGTTATCTATCAGATGACGGAGGACCGGACCAGGTAGCGCAAGCGAATCCACTCACGTATATGTACCATTGAATGTAGCCATTTACTGTGTTATATATTATATTGTATTATTTGTATTGTAACCCCCTTTCAGCAATAATACGCTGTGGTGTCGGAACCCAGCGGTAAATTACAATCCGGTGTTGTGTCTTCCTTTCCCTGCTAAGGTTTAAAGGTGAATTGCTATCGCATTGCATTGCTGTATAAGGTTTAAAGTGTATTAGTAATGCATCACATTGCTGTATAAGGTTTAAAGTGTGTTCATTGGGTGTGTACGCGCTGTGAGTACTTTGTACCGTCAGCGCAGCGTTTGTACGCAAAGTCTGTACACAGTACGGGACTTTGTACGCTAATAGCGGACAAAGTACGTAGTGTGTTTATTAAGTATAGCGGCCGCAGCGGCTCCATGTTAAAGTGTATTCAAAGTGTATATGAGGTATAGCTTTTCATTCCTAAGGATAAATCAGCATTATCAGGGGCCATTGGCATAATACACAAGGGGATCTCTGCGGTCTTTAAACAGGAGGGGACAGAATGAAGAGAAGTGGGTCTCCTGTGATGCTATAACCACGGCTTAATGGTTAGCAAAAAAAGAAAGAGCTAATCTACGTTTGTTAGGGGAATTCAGGCCTTTAACATAAACGATAAGACTCTGGACATGATATCTTAATATAAGCAATTGGTAGACAACCATAGCTATATATTCTGGAAAAGAGATTACAAGCAATAAGTCGTAATGAGAAAACACACGCTTTGGAATTTGAGAACAGGGAAAATAAAAAAGAGAGGAGAAGACAGAATCAAAGAGGACAGTAAGAAGAATAAAGGGAATAGAGGAAAGGGGGGAAAAAACAAAACGTCCCAGTATATCGGGCCTGCATAACTACTGCAGAAACGTAACAACCGTGCATTAGTATCGGAGGAAAAAGGGGGATTTTATGTGGCTTGGCGCCACCACCCATATAACAGTAATAGCAAAGGAGAACAGGTGAACATATAAAAAACACATATCGATGTTACTGTCACAAATAGAACATAGAGAAAAACAAATCAAACATTTTATGAAAGCGATAAGAGCATGAAATAACTATGAAGACACGTAAGCTGCATCATATCAATACACCCTAATGAAGAAGCATAAAACATAAGCCGGGGTAGAGAAGAAAACATGGCAATAAATACTCATCAGCACGCCCAGTACATGCTAGCTGGAAGATGGAGCTTCATAGGAGTCCAGCTCATAGCAGACAAGAAGGAGATCACAAAGAAGGTCATAAGGTCTCAGGTAGTAGACCACTCGGCAGAAGGAACAGGATTCTGCCCGGTGCCGGTGGATTGCTTGACCAAGATATCCCAATCCATTAACAACCTTATCCCGGCATCCAGTGAGGAGATGGTATAAGAAGAATCTTCATACGAGACGATGAGCTTCACTGGAAAACCCCGATAGGCAATGTCATGGACCCGAAGAGCTGTCGTGACCGGGGCAAATGATCTCCTTTTATCAATAGTAATGGCGGAGAAGTCCGGAAGAATCTGTAAGCCTCCCAATACATCACAGTCTCCAGCTGATCGTGTACCTTGAAGGATGCGCTCTTTGACTGTGAAGAAGTATACTCGAAGCAACATGTCCTTCGGTAGGGAGGACAAGACTATTCGAGGTCTGGGGAGACAGTGGATGCTGTCAATCAGTAAGTCTCTCTCTTCAGCGTTAGGCAACAGCTTACGGGAATTTTTTTTAGCACATTATCCTCCAGTTCGGAGTTGAAGACGGAGTCCGGTATGCCTTTGATTTTTATATTATTTCATCTGAATCTGTCCTCAAGATCTGCTGTTTTATTCTTGAGTACTTCCAATTCGTTTTGCAGTTGGTCGTGCGAAGAAATTAAGTCGTTTTGTGACGTCACCAATTCTTCCATCTTTCATTCTAGGTGGTCTGTGCGATCACCAATAACCACTAACTCAGCTTTGACTTCTCGGATTGCGGATGTAAAGTCTTTAGTTAGATCAGCTTTAAAATCCGAGAGGATATGACATAATGAATTGACCGTGAGCAGGGCATCCGAGTCGCAGTCCACTCCCGTGGCAGAGAAGGCACATGGGGGGCAACCTAAAGGTGAAGTATCAGGCAAGTGAGAGGTTGAAGCATTAGGTAAAGTAGAGGCCTCATTCAGTTTCTTCTGCGCAGGGACGGACACACGGGGAGGGAGAACCCCTATGGGTTTTTTAGGAGGGATATTAGCAATGAACTCTGTCCAGAATGCAAATATTTAACAGTTAATGGACTTCAACGCTTTAATGCTGATGTAAATGAGCTGGAATTTGATCAATAAGGTGTATGTGGGTAAATGTTACATGGGTGGTAAGTTTAGCGACATGACATCACATTGTAGCTATAGGCGAGGGGAGCAGCACTGCAACTGCGGGTCACAGCCAAGCCCTGGTACGGAGCATTGACTGCTGTACAATCCACCGAGTGGAAGAAGTTGGTAGGAAACAGGTTAGATATCCAACAAGTATGACGCGTCACATCCTAAGAGAAATGTCCTGAATGTGAAGATATGCCTGGAGAGCCCCCATTTTACACAGGAATGTCACACTATGTGTTGCAGGCAGTCAGAGCAGGCTAATGGAAAACTCACCCAGGGATCTGCAGGGAGCACCTCCCAGTGGTTCCCTTATTGTTATGATTCCAGCACTCTGGTCAGAGGAGATCTTATGGCAAGGACCGGAGCACTGGAACGGAATGCTGGGGAAGGGAGCAGGACAGGAAAATAGCCCCTGGCGCCCTAACTCTGTTGTCTCACCCGTGTTGTCAGAAATCCCCTGCGAGACTATGGTTTCTTGAGCTCTTGGCAGCCGCGTTTGAAGGGCGGATTATGTCTGCCCAACTTCGATGCCCCCCGGTCTTAATGAGAGACAAAGGGAAACCCGAGACAGGGTGATAACAAGAGGCCCTCTAACTAAACAACCAGGCCAGGGGCTAAGCAAACTCAAAACTATAATATGTGCGGAGAAACCGCCAGGGAAAAGGACAACCAAAATATCCACTTGTCCAATTCTCCTACCCGGCACCGCCGAGTACCAGAGAGGACTTGTGGAAGCGGAACCCTCCGCAAATGCTCCAAACACAAAATATAAAAGGTAAAGCGGCTGAGCCGCAACACACGGCAGAGCCGCAACTCACGAACACCACTGGATATAAAACGGTGATCAGTCAGGTCTCCAGGGAACCAAACGACCTCTTGGGATGAGATGACAACTCCCGAATACCGGACTTCTGAGGACTGGAATGACCGGATACAGCAGGACTGGAAACAGACTCTCAGCAAACAAAGGCAGCATGCAGGAAGCTATTACCGGCGTCTGTGAGAAGCCCAGGGAGTGTATTTAACAAGGAGTCTTCCAATCAGCTGCTAAAGGCCGATTAGAATAAATGCCGTGCAGCTGCCTTGCTGCACGGCCAGAGAGCAGGTGAATATCTTAATTTCCTAAAGCCTAGCAACGGGGAACGCGGTCCGCCAGTGGCGTCCCCGTTGCTAGGGTCCGTGCGGCTCAGCGCGCCCGGCGTCTAGCGTTGCTAGGGAGCCGGCGGCTGTACGTGCACGGCGTCTCTAGTTGCTAGGCGCCGGGCCGCGCAGACCATCAAGCGGACCCCGGCGCCTAACACTTATAAAGCCCAGGGGATACAGGGGAGCAGTCCCAGACCAGCCTGTGGTCGGGTACCTCCTGGGAGCTCTCTGCCAGGCTATATAGGGCTGTGAAGTCCAGAGCAGACCACATCCAAGATGGCCGCCGGGGATGGGGTCTAGATGCCAGTGGTGTGAGAGGCACACAATCCAGCTTCCACACCGCCTGGAGAGGTACAGAAGGTCCTGCAGGCTGTGGACTAGTATAAACGGAGCTACCCGCAGACCAACTCAGGAGGGAAGGAAGTAGCACTGCGCCGCGCCAGCTGCCAGACCCGAACTTCTGGTCCCCGCACCACCGGCTGCAGGGAAGAATCCAGCTCCAGGCTCCACCCAGGCAGGCCAAACACCAGTGGAGTCCCCGATGCCCGTCCACGGATCCGGAGCCTCCTCATAACACTGCAGGGTCACTAGCAGTAGTGACAGGGTGTCAGGTAGGTGCGGCAAAATACAGACTCCAGCGCCAAATGGATGCAGGAGCTCAGGCTTAGCACGTCAAGCCCCCAGGCTACCAGACTCCCCCCCGTATAATATTTTATACCAGTGTGTTTCTACTTTCTATACAACATGTGACCCAAACAGTCATTTCGACGAGTCTGTACTTTATTTAATTTTGAGTGACCACGGTTGTTACCCATCATTCTTAGTTAATATCCTGTTTTACGGTACTCAGATTTTCCTCAGGATGTGCAGCAATAATTACCTAGGTAGTATGCTGTCATGAGACTAAGACTAACATATGGGGCCTAATTCAGACCTGATCGCAGCAGCAAATTTGTTATCAGATGGGCAAAACCTTGTGCACTGCAGGTGGGGCAGATATAAAATGTGCACTGCAGGTGGGGCAGATGTAACATGTGCACTGCAGGTGGGGCAGATATAACATGTACACTGCAGGTGGGGCAGATGAAACGTGCACTGCAGGTGGGGCAGATGAAACGTGTGCATAGAGAGTTAGATTTGGGTGGGGGCGTTCAAACAGAAATCTAAATTGCAGTGTAACAATAAAGCAGCCAGTATTTAACCTACACAGAAACAAAATAACCCACCCTAATCTAACTCTCTCTGCACATGTTACATCTGCCCCACCTGCAGTGCACATGGTTTTGCCCATCTGCAAACAAATATGCTGCTACAATCAACTCTGAATTATCCCCATTGAGGATCATTCCGATTTGATTGCTCGCTGCAAAGGGAAGTAAAGCTGAACCGGGTAATTATAGACCAGTTAGTCTTACATCTATAGTGGGGAAAGTATTGGAAGGTATTCTAAGAGATAGTATTCAGAAGTTCCTTGAAGTCAATAAGGTCATTAAAAGGAATCAACATGGGTTTATGAAGGACAGATCCTGTCAAACCAACTTACTTGGCTTTTATGAAACAGTAAGCGCAAACCTAGATCAGGGTAAAGAGGTGGATGTAATCTTTTTAGATTTTGCCAAAGCATTCGACACTGTACCACACATGAGACTTATCTACAAGCTACAAGAATCAGGGCTAGGAAGCACAATATGCACTTGGGTCAAAAACTGGTTAGATAATAGGGAGCAGCGCGTTGTGGTTAATGGATCTTTTTCAACTTGGACTGAAGTGCTAAGTGGTGTGCCGCAAGGCTCAGTATTAGGACCGCTATTGTTCAATATTTTCATTAACGACCTAACAGAAGGTCTAGAGAGCAGGGTGTCAATTTTTGCAGATGATATCAAATTGTGTAAGGTTATAAATACAGAGGAGGATGCCGAGTCTCTTCAGAACGACTTAGTTAAATTAGAAGTATGGGCAGCCAAATGGAGAATGCGCTTCAACACAGACAAGTGTAAGGTAATGCACTGTGGTAACAAGAACAAAAATAACACCTACATACTGAATGGGGTAAAATTAGGGGATACTGTACTGGAAAAGGACTTAGGTGTTCTCATAGATAGCAAACTAGGCAGTAGTACCCAAAGTAGGATTGCAGCAAAGAAGGCTTATAAGATATTAGCATGCATAAAACGGGTAATTGATGCAGGGGACGAGGGTGTTATACTCCCGTTATATAAATCACTAGTGAGGCCACACCTTGAATACTGTGTACAATTCTAGGCACCCTAAAACAAAAAGGATATCCTGGAGCTAGAAAAGGTTCAGAGGCGGGCGACCAAACTAATAAAGGTCATGGAGACGCTGGAATACGAGGCAAGGCTTGAAAGTAGGCATGTTTACATTAGAAAAGAGGAGACTAAGAGGGGACATGATCAACATCTATAAATATATAAGGGGATAATACACCGAGCTTGCGCGGGACCTGTTTTTGGTTAGATCAACACATAGGACTCGTGGACACTCGCTCAGGTTAGAGGAGAGGAGATTGCGCACAATACGGCGTAAAGGTTTTTTCATGGTAAGGATCAGGGCCGGATTAACAATGGGGCGGATGGAGCTGCAGCTCCAGGCCCCACATTGAAAATAGGCCCACAGGAGCCAATGCGGTGCAGTAAGTGTTGACAGGAAAAAAATAATCCTGTCACCACTAGCAGCTCACCGCACTCACCTCCCAAGGTGCCCAACGTAGCACCAGCTGGCCACTGTGCATAACACCCCATGGCCTTGGCTTGTTAGTCTGACACTCTGCTGCGCTGCTGCCCAGACCCGCCGGAACTCAGCCCGCCCCCCTGGCTTCATCGAAGCTCCGCCCCCAGATCAATCAGAAGCTCCGCTTCATACTAGCTCTGCCACTGATCCCGTCTAAGCTCCGCCCCCAGACCCGCCGAAGCTCCGCCCCCACACCAGTCCGGAGCTTGTCCTCATACCACTTGAAGCTCCATCCCATATCTGTTGAAGCTCCGCCCCCAGACCAATCCAACGCGTCATCCTCATGCCACAACAGACAAAAGCTCCGCTCTCTGGCCTGTCTGAAGGACCTCAGTGAGGAGAGGTGGGTTGTGGATTGCACAGTGCATGCAGCGGACGTGCAACACCTTAGTAGGGGCAGACCAGAGCACACCAGGCCCGGAGGTCGCCCTCTTCCCATATTTCAGTAAGTGATCTGTGTCATTAGGTGTATTTGTCTGTGTGTGTCAGTAAGTAATGCCTGTCAGTAAGTGATCTGTGTCATTAGGTGTATTTGTCTGTGTGTCAGTAAGTAATGCCTGTCAGTAAGTGATCTGTGTCAGTAGATGTATTTGGCAGTGTGTGTCAGTAAGTAATGCCTGTCAGTAAGTTTGTTTGTCAGCAAGTGGTCTGTGTCAGTAAGTAATGTCTGTCAGTAAGTGGTCTGTGTCAGTGTGTGTGTCAGTAAGTAATCTCTGTCAGTAAGTGATCTGTGTCAGTAGATGTATTTGTCTGTGTGTGTCAGTAAGTAATGCCTGTCAGTAAGTGGTCTGTGTCAGTAAGTAATCTCTGTCAGTAAGTGATCTGTGTCAGTAGGTGTATTTGTGTGCGTGTCAGTAAGTAATGTCTGTCAGTAAGTGGTCTGTCAGTAGGTGTATTTGTCTGTTTGCGTGTCAGTAAGTAATGTCTGTCAGTAAGTTTTCTGTCAGTAGGTGTATTTGTCTGTGTGTGTGTCAGTAAGTAATGTCTGTCAGTAAGTGGTCTGTGTCTGTCAGCAAGTGGTCTGTGTCAGTAAGTAATGTCTGTCAGTAGGTGTATTTGTGTGTGTCAGTAAGTAATGTCTGTCAGTAAGTGGTCTGTGTCAGTGTGTCAGTAAGTTGTCTGTGTCAGTAAGTTTGTTTATCAGCAAGTGGTCTGTGTCAGTAAGTGTATCTGTGTGTCAGTAAGTGGTCTGTGTCAGTGTGTCTGTCAGCAAGTGGTCTGTGTCAGTAAGTAATGTCTGTCAGTATAAGTGGTCTGTGTCAGTAGGTGTATTTGTCTGTTTGCGTGTCAGTAAGTAATGTCTGTCAGTAAGTGATCTGTGTCAGGTGTATTTGTGTGTCAGTAAGTAATGTCTGTCAGCAAGTGGTCTGTGTCAGTAAGTGTGTGTGTGTCAGTAAGTAATGTCTGTCAGTAAGTGGTGTGTGTGTGTGTGTGAGTAAGTTTGTCTGTGTGTGTCAGTAAGTAATGTCTGTTAGTAAGTGGTCTGTGTCAGTAAGTTTATTTGTCTGTGTGTGTGTGTGTGTGTGTGTGTGTGTGTGTGTGTGTGTGTGTGTGTGTGTGTGTGTCAGTAAGTAGTGTCTGTCAGTAAGTGGTCTGTGTCGGTAAGTTTGTCTGTGTGTGTGTATCAGTAAATAATGTCTGTCAGTAAGTGGTCTGTATCAGTAAGTTTCTGTTTTGTGTGTCAGTAAATAGTGTCTGTCAGTAATTGGTGTATGTCAGTAAGGCCCTTACTGACAGACACACCACTTCCTAACAGAATTACTGTAAGGGGTGTCTGTCAGTAAGTGTCTGTGTCAATAAGTGTGTATGTATGTGTGTGTCAATGTTTTGTCAGTAAGGAGTGGCTGTCAGTAAGGGGTATGTGTCAGTGAGTAGTGTGTGTGTCAGTAAGTGGGTCAATGTCAGTGTGTATCATTTAGTGGAATCTGTGTTAGTAAGGATCTAAGAAGAAACACAGGGTGAGGGTTCCGCACTGGAATGCCCTATGGTTTCCTGTGACCTGCAACAGGAATTATACCAAGGGAAAAAAATCACAAGTAAAGCCAACTACCATATAATTTTAATAGGGTTATCGTGGTGTCCCAGCTATTAGAGGTGTTGGTGGTGCACCCCAGAGTCAGATATAATAGAAACACAAAAGAGAAAGGAAAGACTCTTTGTTGGGGACACAGATCAAATTCAACAGTATGTTCATGTGATCAGAAGTTAAAACATAACCTTTATTTGGTTTTGGTTAATAAATATAGTTTAAGCGCCTTTTATGCAGTAATATATATGTATATATATGTGTGTGTGTGTGTGTGTATATGTATGTGTGTGTGTGTATATATATATATATATATATATATATATAGAAACAAGCAAGGAAGACCCTAATTACACATATCAAATGTCCATCTGGATATATTTCCTTAACGTCCACCATAAATCAGTGGATAGAAAAAACCTGTCAGTCTGATTCCTATTCACGTGTGACTCAATATTTTAATGGCTCCATGTTGCCATAATATACATTTTACATATTACGGATACCTGCAATGATGAGAGAGGGTCCGAAGGTAAAGAGAAGTTTAGTAAATAAAAGAGTTTAGAGAGAATACCTGTGTTACGTAAAAATTAATACAAGATCCACACAGTATAAACTTTCACCAATACTGAAAGGGGTATTAGCGGTTTGTACTTTCCAGGGAGAGCTGGAGCTCAGAACGCAGAGCCGGGTGGGCCCGTCGCACACAGTAGTGTATGGAGTGGGTACCTGTCGCTGCCTGATAACGCGGTTCACCTCCACGGGCTTGTTCACATCATTGCAGGTATCCGTAATGTGTAAAATGTATATTATGGCAACATGGAGCCATTAAAATATTGAGTCACACGTGAATAGATATCAGACTGTTGCAGGTTTTTTCTATCCACTGATTTATGGTGGACGTTAAGGAAATATCCAGATGAACACTTGATATGTGTAATTAGGGTCTTCCTTGTTTGTTTTCTTTTATATATTACTGCATAAAAGGCGCTTAAACTATAATTTTTAACCAAAACCAAAAAAGGTTATGTTTTAACTTCTTATCAAACAAACATACTATTGAATATGAGTGCCCCCATAGCTGCACTATTAAGTGGTTGAAGGTAGGCACTAGCTATGTCCGTCATGGAGATAGCCACACCCTCTTATGTAGACCACACCCACACCACGTTGGCCACAACCCCACATCACTAGTCACACCGCCGCAGCACCAGTCACACATCCTACCAGGGCACACAATAGGCCTTTCCTAAATTTCAGCTCCAGGCCCATCTGGACCTTAATCTGGCACTGGTAAGGATGATACGTGTTTGGAATTCCCTGCCTGAGGGAGTTGTAATGGCGGAATCTGTCAACACCTTTAAGAATGGGTTAGATAAATTCCTAATGGATAAGGATATCTAGGGGTATGGTGCATAGTCATGCATTATAGTTACTATAAATAGGGATAAAATGCAACGGCTGACAGCAGCATCAGTCAGAAAAATTTAAATAAAATAATCCTGCATAGGAGACCACAAATAGTTTGAACTTGATGGACAATTGTCTTTTCTCATACGTCCTAGAGGATGCTGGGGTCACCATAGAATCATGGGGTATAGACGGGATCCGCAGGAGACATGGGCACTTTAAGACTTTCAAAGGGTGTGAACTGGCTCCTCCCTCTATGCCCCTGCTCCAGACTCCAGTTTTAGAATTGTGCCCAGTGAGACTGGACGCACTACAGGGGAGCTCTACTGAGTTTCTCTGAAAAGACTTATGTTAGGTTTTTTTATGTTCAGGAAGGCTGCTGGCAACAACCTCCCTGCATCGTGGGACATAGGGCAGAGAAGTATGACCAACTTCTGGTGAGTTCAATGGCTCTGCTTCTGGCTACAGGACACCATTAGCTCCTGAGGGTGCTGATCGCTGAGTACGCCTAGATGCTCGCTCCCGCAGCCGGCCATCACCCCCATTCAGAGCCAGAAGACAGGTGAGTAACCGAAGAAAAGAAGACTTCTTCTCCAGTGACGGCATTTTCTGAGGTACCGTGCAGTGAACGGACGCTGCGCGCAAGGCTCCCACACACAGCACTACAGGGTGCAGGGCGGGGGGGTGCCCTGGGCAGCTATAAAAATTCTCAATCTACCACTGGCAAGAGGGGACACTAGTGCCAAGGCACTGTCCTAACCCCCGCCAGTATACTTATTAAAAAAGCGGGACAGAAGCACGCCACTAAGGGGGCGGAGCTTCCTCCTCACGGCTCATGGTGCCATTTCCTCTCCGCAGACTGCAGAGATGCTGGTCCTCCTCACACTGCTGACAAATATCAGGGTGCAAAACGGGGGGGGGGGGGGGGGGGGGGGCACAGTATAAATTGGTGCAATATACGTGATAGTTAAAGCGCTACAGGTCTGAGGCAATTTCTTAGTGGTTTCAGACCCAATGATTTGGCGCTGGGTTGTGAGCTGGCAAATCCCCTCTGTGTCTCTCCGACACACTTTACTGTGGGTCTGTCCCCTATATGCCCGGTGTGTCTGTGGGTGATTGGTGCACGTGTGTTGACATGTCTGAGGCTGAAGGCTCTTCCCAGGAGGAGGCTGTATTAGGGACACAGCTGCGGGGGTGACCCTGTCGGCACCGCCGACGCCTGATTGGGTAAATGTGTTGAATGCCTTAAATGCTAATGTGGCTCTTATTAGTAAGAGGTTGGATAAGTCTGAGTCTCAGACCCAGATATGGAAGAAATCTGTGGAGGATATGTTATTACAAGTTCAGGTCCCCTCGGGGTCTGGCCCAGTTGGCAGACACTGATACCGACACGGACTCTGATTCCAGTGTCGACTATAGCGATTCCAGATTAGATCCAAAATTGGCAAAGAGCATTCAGTACATGATTGTGGCGGTTAAAGAGGTATTACATATCACTGAGGACCCGGCTGTCCCTGATAAAAGGGTCTGTATGTATAAGGAAAAGAAACCTGAGATAACGTTTCCTCCCTCTCATGAACTGAACACCCTATTTGAAAAAGTCTGGGAAGGTCCTAACAAAAAGTTTCAAATTCCCAAAATGATTCCAGTGGCTTATCCGTTTCCCTCTGGGGATAGGGAAAAGTAGGAATCGGCCCCCATTGTAGACAAGGCCCTATCGCGTTTGTCAAAAAAGTTGGCTCTTCCGTCACCTGGCACAGGAGCCCTTAAGGACCCTGCGGATCGTAAACAGGAAAATACGTTAAAATCCATTTATGCGACCACAGGTACGCTACTCAGACCGGCCATTGCATCTGCGTGGGTGAGTAGTGCTATCGAAAGATGGGCGGATAACTTGTCATCTGATATAGATGCCCTAGATAGGGATAGCATCCTCTTGACGCTGGGTTATATCAAGGACGCTGCAGCTTACCCAAAGGAAGCTGCGAGAGATATTGGCCTTTTGGGATCAAAGGCCAATGCCATGGCGGTCTCATCTAGGAGAGCATTGTGGATTCATCAATGGAATGCGGATGCTGACTCTTAGAAGAATATGGAGTCTCTACCATATAAAGGTGGTGTCTTGTTTGGTGAAGGCCTCGCAGATTTGGTATCTATGGCTACCACGGGTAAGTCATCCTTTTTGCCTTATGTTCCTTCACAACAAAAGAAAACACACCACTATCAAATGCAGTCCTTTCAGCCCAATAAATACGGAAAAGAGCGAGGTTCTTCCTTCCTTGCCACTAGAGGAAGGGGAAAGGGTAAAAGATCACCTGCCGTGGTGGGTTACCAGGAGCAGAAGTCCTCCCCAACTTCTGCCAAATCCAGCGCATGACGCTGGGGCTCCTCTGCGGGAGTCCGCACCGGTGGGGGCACGTCTCAAACTCTTCAGTCAGTTCTGGGTTCGTTCGAACCTGGACCCTTGGGCTTTGCAAATAGTATCCCAAGGGTACAAACTGGAGTTTCAAGTCGTTCCCTTGCCATTTTTTCAAATCAACCTTACCAGCTTCTCTTCCGGACAGGGAGGTAGTTTGCGATGCGATACAAAAGTTGTGTCAAAATCAGGTAATCGTCAGGGTTCCCCAGTCACATCAGGGAGAAGGTTTTTATTCGAGCCTGTTTGTGGTCCTGAAGCCGGACGGCTCGGTCAGACCAATCCTAAACCTGAAATCCCTAAACTTCTACCTAAAGAAATTCAAATTCAAGATGGAGTCTCTCCGCGCAGTGATCTCCAGTCTGGAGGAGGGGGATTTTATGGTGTCGGGGGACATAAAAGATGCCTACTTGCATGTTCCCATTTATCCTCCGCATCAGGCTTACCTGAGATTTGCAATTCAGGATTGTCATTACCAATTTCAGACGTTGCCGTTTGGTCTGTCCACGGCTCTGAGGATTTTCACCAAAGTGATGGCGGAGATGATTGTTCTCCTTCGCAAGCAAGGAGTCACGATTATCCCGTACTTGGACGATCTCCTGAAAAAGGCGAGATCCAGGGACCAGTTGGTGCAGAACGTTGCACTCTCCCTGACAGTTCTACAACAACATGGTTGGCTCCTAAACTTGCTAAAATCACAGTTGATTCCAACGACGTGGTTGTCGTTTTTGGGAATGATACTGGACACAGAACTACAGAGAGTTTTTCTTCCAGTGGAAAAGGCTCTGGAACTTCAGAGTCTGGTCAAACAAATTCTGAAACCAGCAAGAGTGTCAATCCATCAATGCACTCGGTTGCTGGGAAAGATGGTTGAGGCCTACGAGGCCATTCAGTTTGGCAGATTTCATGCCAGAGTGTTTCAGTGGGACTTGCTGGACAAGTGGTCCGGATCCCACCTGCACATCCACCGAAGGATAATCCTGTCATCCAAGACCAGAATATCACTCCTGTGGTGGCTGCACAGTTCTCACCTCCTAGAGGGACGCAAGTTCGGGATCCAGGACTGGATCCTAGTGACCACGGATGCAAGTCTCCGAGGCTGGGGAGCAGTCACACAGGGGGAAAACTTCCAAGGAAGATGGTCAAGCCAGGAAACTTGTCTCCACATAATTGTTCTGGAGTTAAGGGCCATTTACAACGGCCTTGTACAAGCGGAACATCTTCTTCGCAATCGGCCCGTACTGATACAGTTGGACAATATTACTGCAGTAGCGCACATAAACTGCCAGGGCGGAACAAAAAGCAGAGCGGCAATGGCATAAGCTACAAAGGTTCTCCGCTCGGCAGAAAATCATGTAAGTGCTCTGTCAGCGATCTTCATTCCAGGAGTGGACAACTGGGAAGCAGTTTTCTTCAGCAGACACGATCTCCATCCAGGAGAGTGGGGCCTCCATCAAGAAGTCTTCACAGAAGTGACAAGTCATTGGGGAATTCCTCAAATAGACATGATGGCCTCTCGGCTCAACAAGAAGCTTCCGAGATATTGTTCCAGGTCAAGAGATTCTCAAGCAATAGCAGTGGATGCCCTGGTGACACCATGGGTCTTTCAGTCGGTGTATGTATTCCCTCCACTTCCTCTCATTCCAAAAGTTCTAAAGATCATAAGAAGGACAAAGATTCAAGCGATCCTCATTGTCCCAGACTGGCCAAGGAGGGCTTGGTATCCAGATCTTCAGGAATTATAGGAGATCCCTGGCCTCTTCCTCTACCCGAGGATCTGTTACAACAGGGGCCGTGCGTGTATCAAGACTTACCGTGGCTACGTTTGACGGCATGGCGGTTGAATGCCAAATCCTAGCTCGAAAGGGTATTCCCAGTGAAGTCATTCCCACACTTCTTCAGGCTAGAAAAGGAGTAACGTCGAAACATTACCACCGTATTTGGAGAAAATATGTGTCTTGGTGCGAATCCAAGAGGGCTCCTACGGAAGAATTTCAGCTAGGGCGTTTTCTCCATTTTCTACAGGCTGGTGTGGATGCGGGCCTAAAGTTGGGCTCAATTAAAGTACAGATTTCAGCCTTATCGGTTTTCTTTCAAAAACAATTGGCCTCCCTTCCAGAAGCTCAGACTTTCGTGAAAGGTGTGTTGCACATCCAACCCCCATTTGTGCCCCCTGTGGCACCATGGGATCTTAACGTGGTGTTGCAGTTCCTTCAATCACATTGGTTTGAACCTTTACAGAAGGTGGAGTTGAAGTTCCTCACTTGGAAAGTGCTCATGCTGTTGGCTTTGGTATCCGCAAAGCGGGTGTCGGAGTTAGCGGCTTTGTCTCACAAGAGCCCTTTTTTGATCTTCCATGAAGATAGAGCGGAATTGAGGACTTGTCAGCAATTTCTGCCGAAGGTGGTTTCATCTTTCCACATGAACCAACCTATTGTGGTGCCAGTGGCTACGGATGCCTTGCTCTAGTCGAAGTCTCTGGACGTGGTCAGAGCTTTGAAAATTTATTCGCCAGAACGGCTCAGGTTAGGAAAACGGAAGCTCTGTTTGTCCTGTATGCTCCCAACAAGATTGGGTGTCCTGCTTCCAAGCAGACCATTGCACGCTGGATCTGTAATACGATTCAGCATGCTCATTCCACGGCTGGATTGCCGTTGCCGAAATCGGTGTATGCCCATTCTACTAGAAAGGTGGGCTCGTCCTGGGCGACTGCCCGGGGGTCTCGGCATTGTAACTATGCCGAGCTGCTACTTGGTCGGGTTCAAACACTTTTGCAAAGTTTTACAAATTTGATACCCTGGCCGATGAGGACCTCAAGTTTGGTCAATTGGTGCTGCAGAGTCATCTGCACTCTCCCGCCCGTTCTAGAGCTTTGCTATAACCCCATGATTCTTAGGTGACACCAGCATCCTCTAGGACATATGAGAAAATAGGATTTTAATCCCTACCGGTAAATCCTTTTCTCTTAGTCCGTAGAGGATGCTGGGCGCCCATCCCGGTGTGTACTGTATCTGCAGTTAGTAGTTGTAGTTACACACATGTTGTATTACGTTTATGATCAACCTGTTGCTGAAATTGTTCATGCCGTTGGCTTGTGTTCTGTTGAATGCCACGTGGTGCGGCATGCTTGTAGTGTGAGCTGGTATGAATCTCACCTTAGTTTAACAATAAGTCCTTTCCTCGAAATGTCCGTCTCCCTGGGCACAGTTCCTATAACTGGAGTCTGGAGGAGGGGCATAGAAGGAGGAGCCAGTTCACACCCTTTGAAAGTCTTAAAGTGCCCATGTCTCCTGCGGATCCCGTCTATACCCCATGGTTCTATGGTGACCCCAACAGCCTCTACGGACTAAGAGAAAAGGATTTACCGGTAGGTATTAAAATCCTATTTTTTCAACCTTAGATACTATGTTACTATGCCGTTTTTCGCAGCGCAGCGTACAGGTTACTACTGTGCATGCGTATGTACCACAATGCACAGGCGCGTCGTACGAGTACAAAGCAGATCATTGCTGGGCGATGGATTTAAAGAAGAATCCATTCGCACAGTCGATCGTAAGGAGATTGACAGAAAGAGGGCATTTGTTGGTGTCAACTGACCATTTTCTGGGAGTGTTTGTAAAAACACAGGCGTCTCCTATCGTTTGTAGGGCGGGTGTCTGACATCAATTCCGGGACCAAAAAGACAGAAGTGATCTCAAGGGCTGAGTAAATCCAGAGCTACTCAGAAACTGCAAAAAAAAATTCATCCCGCTCGGCTGAGCTCGCGTTCGCACACTTGCGACTATGCGTTTGCATAGCTGCTAAAAGTAGCTAGCGAGCGATCAACTCGGAATGACCCCCATAGGCTCTACCGATTCTCCCTATACTTATTGTCATGTCTAGCAAAGTTTGAGGATCCGGCAGCTGAGATTTGCCCGAGGAGGTAGCAGGCTGTGAATGACCCAGATGAGGGGGCTGGATAGAGTTCCTTCACATGGGACACGAAGCAATGAAGAACGTAGGCGGGGTTTGAGAGTCAATGGAAAGTATTTATTATGTACAGGGCTGAGGTAGAGGACCGAGGCTGGAGCACGATGGTTAAAGACGTGGCAGGAAGCGAAGAACTGTGGACTGTGATTTGAAAGACGAGACTGTAGATGATGAACTGTGGAACTGTGGATGGTGGTTGAAGACGTGGCTGGAGACAAAGACTGTGGACTGTGGTTTGTTAAACGAGGCTGAAGATAATAATCTGCAGGCTGTGGTCGGTGGTACAAAGGCATGGTTGGTGAAGGAGATCTGTGGAGTGTGGCTTGAAAGACGAGGCAGAAGACCCGGGGCCGACTGTGCCCAAAGAGTCTTACTGGACTGGGTTTTCCAGGAGCGCTTCCACAGGCAGTAACAGGCTAGAAACGGCAGGGCTGCAGCAGCAACAGAGAACCGACCAAGCAGGATCAGGAGGAACCAGAATACAGCAGGAATCCTGGGAGCACAGGCTAAAGCACCTACAACAGGGTTGTAACTTGAAGCACTGGCGTCCCTGTCCTAAACCAGCCCCCTTTTATAGGGAGAACTTCCCCTGGATTGGCTGGAAGAAACAGGAAACAAGAACTATGCTTAAAACTTGGTCTCCAACATGGCGGCGCCCAGTAATGCAGACCTTTTTGCAAAGCCACAATGCTCACTGCCCCTGGTCTCCTAGCAACGGCTCAGCAAGAGTGACCCGCTGTAGCGGCGTCCCGCCGCCACGAGCGGACCCCCTCACCGCCGCTACTGCTGCCCATGGATCCGGCGCAGCAGCCCACCTCCGCCGCTGCCCGCACATCGCCAAGGAAGCCAGCCCCATGGCCCCAGCGTACCGGTAAGACTCCGGACGCTGACACTTATTCAGTGGACTCTCATCCACGATTCAGGGAGGCGAACCTCTGTTGTGAGACAAAAGATCAGGTACCTCTGTCTTACGTGGACAGCAGATCCACATACTCTCTTTCTCCTCTCTCCATTGCCTCTTTCTCCCCCCCCCCCCCCCCCCCCTCTCCACCCTCTCCACCCTCCCTTTTTCTTTCTCTTCCCCACCCTTTCTTCTTCTCTCTGGTCTTTTCCCACTCTTTCTACTGCTTTCCTCCAGAATCCCATTCGATACATGGGCTTATTTATAATTCTCTGGTGCACTCTCAGTGTGTTGGAACGATCGGCCATATTTTCCTACTACCATACCTCAACGCACATGCCCAACCTCGTCTGATCTTGAAAGCCAAACGGTGGTGTGGTGGGTCAGTACCTGGAAGGGAGACCCCCAAGGAATACCCAGTGTAGTAGGACGGCACGGATAAACCATTCTGACATAATTCTCTAACAGCAGGATCGCCACTCTTCCTTCCTTCCTTCCTTCCTTCTCAACTAAAGGGTAACTCTACCCATCCCATATATGCTACATGAAACAATGAACAATAAACATTGTGGACACTACGGAATCTTGTATGACTGGCACTGGTAGCATCGTGAGCCCAGTGAGTGGTTCTTCCCTTACACTAATTGACCCACCTGGGTCTTATTAATACAAACTTGCTTTGTACTGATCCAAGGCAGACGGAAGTACAGATGGAGCCACGCTAGTCGTGGCTCCGTCTGTGACTAGGCGCGCTCGCCTGGGTATGCCTGGACGCTGTGAGCGTCTCCATCTGGATGGGTGCGTGCGCCCGGACGGAGACGCGCTCCATTCACTTGAATGGAGAGCGTCTTCGTCCACGTGCCCGGACAGAGACACTCTGAATGGGAGCGTCTCTGTGCACTCCCGGCATGACTAGGCGGATGGATCTGTCACCCACATCATATACACCCAGCATTCCATCATCCACACCCCAACTGTCACCCACACCATATACACTCACCATCCCATCACCCACACCATATAGACCCACCATCCCATCACCCACACCATACACACCCCAACCGTCACCCACACCATATACACCTAGCATCCCATCACCCACACCATACATACCCCAACTGTCACCTACACCATATACACCCACTATCCCATCACCCACATCATATACACCCACCATCACATCACCCACACCATATAAGCCCAACTGTCACCTACATTATATACACCCACCATCACATCACCCACACCATATAAGCCCAACTGTCTCCCACTGCCATATACACCCACCATCCCATCACCCACACCATACACACCCCAACAGTCATCACAGCATATACACCCACCATCGCATCACCCACACCATACACAACCCAACTGTCACCCACACCATATACACCCACCATCCCATCACCTACACCATACACACTCCAACTGTCACCCACACCATATACACTCACCATCCCATCACCCACACCATATACACCCACCATCCCATCACCCACACCATACACACCCCAACTGTCACCCACACCATATACACCTAGCATCCCATCACCCACACCATATACACCCACCATCCCATCACCCACACCATACACACCCCAACTGTCACCCACACCATATACACCTAGCATCCCATCACCCACACCATACATACCCCAACTGTCACCTACACCATATACACCCACCATCCCATCACCCACACCATACACACCCCAACTGTCACCCACACCATATACACCTAGCATCCCATCACCCACACCATACATACCCCAACTGTCACCTACACCATATACACCCACCATCCCATCACCCACACCATACACACCCCGACAGTCATCACAGCATATACACCCACCATCGCATCACCCACACCATACACAACCCAACTGTCACCCACACCATATACACCCACCATCCCATCACCTACACCATACACACCCCAACTGTCACCCACACCATATACACTCACCATCCCATCACCCGCACCATACACACCGCAACTGTCATCACACCATATACACCCACCATTCCATCACCCACACTATACACACCCCAACTGTCATCACACCATAAACACCCACCATCCCATCACCCACACCATACACACCCCAACTGTCATCACACCATAAACACCCACCATCCCATCACCCACACCATACACACCCCAACTGTCATCACACCATATACACCCACCATCCCATCACCCACACCATACACACCCCAACTGTCATCACAGCATATACACCCACCATCACATCACCCACACCATACACACCCCAACTGTCACCTACACCATATACACCCACCATCACATCACCCACACCATATAAGCCCAACTGTCTCCCACTGCCATATACACCCACCATCCCATCACCCACACCATACACACCCCAACAGTCATCACAGCATATACACCCACCATCGCATCACCCACACCATACACAACCCAACTGTCACCCACACCATATACAGCCACCATCCCATCACCTACACCATACACACCCCAACTGTCACCCACACCATATACACTCACCATCCCATCACCCGCACCATATTCACCCACCATCCCATCACCCACACCATACACACCCCAACTGTCACCTACACCATATACACCCACCATCCCATCACCCACACCATACACACCCCAACTGTCACCCACACCATATACACTCACACCATATACACCCACCATCCCATCACCCACACCATACACACCCCAACTGTCACCTACACCATATACACCCACCATCACATCACCCACACCATATACACACAACTGTCACCCACTGCCATATACACCCACCATCCCATCACCCACACTATACACATCCCTACTGTCACCCACACTATATAGACCCACCCTTCCCATAACTCCCAACATACACACCCCAAATGTCACCCACACAATATACACCCACCCTTCCCATCACCAAAACAATACACACCCCAACTGTCACCTACATCATATACACCCACACCATATACACCCACTCTTCCGATCACCCACACCATACACACCCCAACTGTCACCTACACCATATACACCCACCATCACATCACCCACACCATATAAGCCCAACTGTCTCCCACTGCCATATACACCCACCATCCCATCACCCACACCATACACACCCCAACAGTCATCACAGCATATACACCCACCATCGCATCACCCACACCATACACAACCCAACTGTCACCCACACCATATACAGCCACCATCCCATCACCTACACCATACACACCCCAACTGTCACCCACACCATATACACTCACCATCCCATCACCCGCACCATATTCACCCACCATCCCATCACCCACACCATACACACCCCAACTGTCACCTACACCATATACACCCACCATCCCATCACCCACACCATACACACCCCAACTGTCACCCACACCATATACACTCACACCATATACACCCACCATCCCATCACCCACACCATACACACCCCAACTGTCACCTACACCATATACACCCACCATCACATCACCCACACCATATACACACAACTGTCACCCACTGCCATATACACCCACCATCCCATCACCCACACTATACACATCCCTACTGTCACCCACACTATATAGACCCACCCTTCCCATAACTCCCAACATACACACCCCAAATGTCACACACACAATATACACCCACCCTTCCCATCACCAAAACAATACACACCCCAACTGTCACCTACATCATATACACCCACACCATATACACCCACTCTTCCGATCACCCACACCATACACATCCCAACTGTCACCCACACCATATACACCCACCCTTCCTATAAGTTCCACCATACACACCCCAATTGTCTCCCACACTATACACACACTCACACCATATACATCCCAACTGTCACCCACACCACATACACCCACCCTTCATCACCCACACCATACACACCCACCCTTCCCATCACCCACACCATATACACCTAGCATCCCATCACCCACACCATACATACCCCAACTGTCACCTACACCATATACACCCACCATCCCATCACCCACATCATATACACCCACCATCACATCACCCACACCATATAAGCCCAACTGTCACCTACACCATATACACCCACCATCCCATCACCCACATCATATACACCCACCATCACATCACCCACACCATATAAGCCCAACTGTCACCTACACCATATACACCCACCATCACATCACCCACACCATATAAGCCCAACTGTCACCTACATCATATACACCCACTCTTCCGATCACCCACACCATACACATCCCAACTGTCACCCACACCATATACACCCACCCTTCCTATAAGTTCCACCATACACACCCCAATTGTCTCCCACACTATACACACACTCACACCATATACATCCCAACTGTCACCCACACCACATACACCCACCCTTCATCACCCACACCATACACACCCACCCTTCCCATCACCCACACCATACACACCACAACTGTCACCCACACCATATACAATCACACCATATACACCTACCCTTCCCATATCCCACACCACACATGCCCCAACTGTCACCCACACCATATACACGCACCCTTCCCATCACCCACACCACACATGGCCCAATTGTCACCCACACCATATACACCCACCATCCCATCACCCACACCACACATGGCCCAATTGTCACCCACACCATATACACCCACCATCCCATCACCCACACCATACATACCCCAACTGTCATCACACCATCTACACCCACCATCCCATCACCCCTGCCATACACATCCCAACTGTCACCCACACTGTGTACACCCACCTTCCCATAACTCCCACCATACACATCCTTATGGACACCCACACTATATTACTCCCACCTTCCCATCACCCACACAATACAGACTCCAACTGTTACCCACACTATGGCTCTCATTCCGAGTTGATCACTCGCTATCTGCTTATAGCAGCCGTGCAAACGCTAAGCTGCCGCACTCTGGGAGTGTATCTTAGCAGAAGTGTGAAAGAAAGGATCGCAGCGCTGCTACAAAAAAAAGATTGTGCATTTTCTGAGCTGCTCCAGACATACTCAGCGCTTGCGATCACTTCAGACTATTTAGTTCCTATTTTGACGTCATGAACACGCCCTGCGTTCAGCTAGCCACGCTTGCGTTTCCCCCGGCACGCCTGCGTTTGTATCTGACACGCCTGCGTTTATCCACACACTCCCCAAAAATGGTCAGTTACCATCCAGAAACACCCACTTCCTGTCAATCACTGTGGCCAGCAGTGCGACTGAAAAGTATCGCTAGACCTTGTGTGAAACTACTTCGGCTGTTGTGAAAGTACGTCGCGCGTGCGCATTGCGCTGCATGCACAGAAGTGCCTTTCTTTGCCTGATCGCTGCGCAGCGACCGAAAACAGCTAGCGATCAACTCGGAATGACCACCTATATACATCCACCATTCCCATCACTCACACCATACACACCCCAACTGTCACCCACACCTTATACACCCACCCTTCTCATCACCAAAACCATACACACCCCAACTGTCACCCACATTATATACACCCACACCATATACACCCACTGTCATCCACACCATATACACCCACCTTCCTGTCACCCACACCATACACTCCTTTACACTCACCTTACATCACCACCACTATATAGACCTACCTGCTCATCACCCCCACCGTACACACCCCTACTGCCACTCACACTATATACACCCACCATCCCATCACCCACACCATACACACCCCAACTGTCAGCCCACTATATACACCCACCCTTCCCATCACCCACACCATACACACCCCTACGGCCACTCACATTATATACACCCACACCATATACACCCACTGTCATCCACACCATATACACCCACCTTCCTGTCACCCACACCATACACTCCTTTACACTCACCTTACATCACCACCACTATATAGACCTACCTGCTCATCACCCCCACCGTACACACCCCTACTGCCACTCACACTATATACACCCACCATCCCATCACCCACACCATACACACCCCAACTGTCAGCCCACTATATACACCCTCCCTTCCCATCACCCACACCATACACACCCCTACTGCCACTCACACTATATACACCCACCATCCCATCACCCACACCATACATACCCCAACTGTTAGCCCACTATATACACCCACCCTTCCCATCACCCACACCATACACACCCCAACTGTCAGCCCACTATATACACCCACCCTTCCCATCACCCACACCATACACACCCCTACTGTCACCCACATTATATACACCCACACCATATACACCCACTGTCATCCACACCATATACACCCACCTTCCTGTCACCCACACCATACACTCCTTTACACTCACCTTACATCACCACCACTATATAGACCTACCTGCTCATCACCCCCACCGTACACACCCCTACTGCCACTCACACTATATACACCCACCATCCCATCACCCACACCATACACACCCCAACTGTCAGCCCACTATATACACCCACCCTTCCCATCACCCACACCATACACACCCCTACGGCCACTCACATTATATACACCCACACCATATACACCCACTGTCATCCACACCATATACACCCACCTTCCTGTCACCCACACCATACACTCCTTTACACTCACCTTACATCACCACCACTATATAGACCTACCTGCTCATCACCCCCACCGTACACACCCCTACTGCCACTCACACTATATACACCCACCATCCCATCACCCACACCATACACACCCCAACTGTCAGCCCACTATATACACCCTCCCTTCCCATCACCCACACCATACACACCCCTACTGCCACTCACACTATATACACCCACCATCCCATCACCCACACCATACATACCCCAACTGTTAGCCCACTATATACACCCACCCTTCCCATCACCCACACCATACACACCCCAACTGTCAGCCCACTATATACACCCACCCTTCCCATCACCCACACCATACACACCCCTACTGTCACCCACATTATATACACCCACACCATATACACCCACTGTCATCCACACCATATACACCCACCTTCCTGTCACCCACACCATACACTCCTTTACACTCACCTTACATCACCACCACTATATAGACCTACCTGCTCATCACCCCCACCGTACACACCCCTACTGCCACTCACACTATATACACCCACCATCCCATCACCCACACCATACACACCCCAACTGTCAGCCCACTATATACACCCACCCTTCCCATCACCCACACCATACACACCCCTACTGCCACTCACACTATATACACCCACCATCCCATCACCCACACCATACACACCCCAACTGTCAGCCCACTATATACACCCACCCTTCCCATCACCCACACCATACACACCCCTACTGCCACTCACACTATATACACCCACCATCCCATCACCCACACCATACACACCCCAACTGTCAGTCCACTATACACACCCACCCTTCCAATCACCCCTACCATACACATCCCTACTGCCACCCACACTCTGGGGGTCATTCTGAGTTGATCGCTTGCTAGCAGTTTTTAGCAGGCGTGCTAACGCATTGTTGCCGCCCACCGGGGAGTATATTTTTGCTCTGCAGAAGTGCGAACGCTTGTGCAGCAGAGCGCCTGCAAAATCTTTTTGTGCAAAACAAGACCAGCCCTGTAGTTACTCTTCATGTGCGTTAATTCTAACGTTGGAGGGACGGCTTTTGACATCACACACCTGCCCAGCGAATGCCCAGCCACGCCTGCGTTGCGTTTTTCCCAACACGCCTGCGTTTTTCTAAGCACTCCCTAAAAACGGTCGGTTGACACCCAGAAACGCCCACTTCATGTCAACATTCTTGCGTTGTGCCGTGCGACTGAAAGCTTCGCTAGAACCTGTGAAAAACCACAAAGGACTTTGTACCCGTACGTTGCGCATGCGCATTGCGGTGTATGCGCAGATTAGCCATTTTTTTCACTGATCACTGCGCTGCGAACAACAGCAGCTAGCGATCAACTTGGAATGACCCCCTATATACGCCCACTTCCCCATCATCCTCACCATAAACACCCTTACCGCCACATACACTGTATACACCTATCTTCCTATAACACCCATCATACACACCCCAACTCTTACCCACACCATATACAACTATCTTCCATCTCCCCCACCATACACACCCCAACAGTCACCCATACTATATACACCCACCATTCCATCACCCCCACCATACACACCCCAACAGTCACCCATACTATATACACCCACCATCCCATCACCCCCACCATACACACCCCAACAGTCACCCATACTATATACACCCACCATCCCATCACCCCCACCATACACACCCCAACAGTCACCCATACTATATACACCCACCATCCCATCACCCCCACCATACACACCCCAACAGTCACCCATACTATATACACCCACCATCCCATCACCCCCACCATACACACCCCAACAGTCACCCATACTATATACACCCACCATCCCATCACCCCCACCATACACACCCCAACAGTCACCCATACTATATACACCCACCATCCCATCACCCCCACCATACACACTCCAACAGTCACCCATACTATATACACCCACCATCCCATCACCCCCACCATACACACCCCAACAGTCACCCACACTATATACACCCACCATCCCATCACCCCCACCATACACACCCCAACAGTCACCCATACTATATACACCCACCATACACACCCCAACAGTCACCCATACTATATACACCCACCATCCTATCACCCCCACCATACACACCCCAACAGTCACCCATACTATATACACCCACCATCCCATCACCCCCACCATACACACCCCAACAGTCACCCATACTATATACACCCACCATCCCATCACCCCCACCATACACACCCCAACAGTCACCCATACTATATACACCCACCATCCCATCACCCCCACCATACACACCCCAACAGTCACCCATACTATATACACCCACCATCCCATCAACCCCACCATACACACCCCAACAGTCACCCATACTATATACACCCACCATCCCATCACCCCCACCATACACACCTCAACAGTCACCCATACTATATACACCCACCATCCCATCACCCCCACCATACACACCCCAACAGTCATCCATACTATATACACCCACCATCCCATCACCCCCACCATACACACCTTAACAGTCACCCATACTACATACACCCACCATCCCATCACCCCCACCATACACACCCCAACAGTCACCCATACTATGTACACCCACCATCCCATCACCCCCACCATACACACCCCAACAGTCACCCATACTATATACACCCACCATCCCATCACCCCCACCATACACACCCCAACAGTCACCCATACTATATACACCCACCATCCCATCACCCCCACCATACACACCCCAATAGTCACCCATACTATATACACCCACCATCCCATCACCCCCACCATACACACCCCAACAGTCAGCCATACTATATACACCCACCATCCCATCACCCCCACCATACACACCCCAACAGTCACCCATACTATATACACCCACCATCCCATCACCCCCACCATACACACCCCAACAGTCACCCATACTATATACACCCACCATCCCATCACCCCCACCATACACACCCCAACAGTCACCCATACTATATACACCCACCATCCCATCAACCCCACCATACACACCCCAACAGTCACCCATACTATATACACCCACCATCCCATCACCCCCACCATACACACCTCAACAGTCACCCATACTATATACACCCACCATCCCATCACCCCCACCATACACACCCCAACAGTCACCCATACTATATACACCCACCATCCCATCACCCCCACCATACACACCTCAACAGTCACCCATACTATATACACCCACCATCCCATCACCCCCACCATACACACCCCAACAGTCACCCATACTATATACACCCACCATCCCATCACCCCCACCATACACACCCCAACAGTCACCCATACTATATACACCCACCATCCCATCACCCCCACCATACACACCCCAACAGTCACCCATACTATATACACCCACCATCCCATCACCCCCACCATACACACCCCAATAGTCACCCATACTATATACACCCACCATCCCATCACCCCCACCATACACACCCCAACAGTCAGGCATACTATATACACCCACCATCCCATCACCCCCACCATACACACCCCAACAGTCACCCATACTATATACACCCACCATCCCATCACCCCCACCATACACACCCCAACAGTCACCCATACTATATACACCCACCATCCCATCACCCCCACCATACACACCCCAACAGTCACCCATACTATATACACCCACCATCCCATCACCCCTACCATACACACCCCAACAGTCACCCATACTATATACACCCACCATCCCATCTCCCCCACCATACACACCCCAACAGTCACCCATACTATATACACCCACCATCCCATCACCCCCACCATACACACCTCAACAGTCACCCATACTATATACACCCACCATCCCATCACCCCCACCATACACACCCCAACAGTCACCCATACTATATACACCCACCATCCCATCACCCCCACCATACACACCTCAACAGTCACTAATACTATATACACCCACCATCCCATCACCCCCACCATACACACCCCAACAGTCACCCATACTATATACACCCACCATCCCATCACCCCCGCCATACACACCCCAACAGTCACCCATACTATATACACCCACCATCCCATCACCCCCAACAGTCACCCATACTATATACACCCACCATCCCATCACCCCCACCATACACACCCCAACAGTCACCCATACTATATACACCCACCATCCCATCACCCCCACCATACACACCCCAACAGTCACCCATACTATATACACCCACCATCCCATCACCCCCACCATACACACCTCAACAGTCACCCATACTATATACACCCACCATCCCATCACCCCCACCATACACACCCCAACAGTCACCCATACTATGTACACCCACCATCCCATCACCCCCACCATACACACCTCAACAGTCACCCATACTATATACACCCACCATCCCATCACCCCCACCATACACACCCCAACAGTCACCCATACTATATACACCCACCATCCCATCACCCCCACCATACACACCCCAACAGTCACCCATACTATATACACCCACCATCCCATCACCCCCACCATACACACCCCAACAGTCACTCATACTATATACACCCACCATCCCATCACCCCCACCATACACACCCCAACAGTCACCCATACTATATACACCCACCATCCCATCACCCCCACTATACACACCTCAACAGTCACCCATACTATATACACCCACCATCCCATCACCCCCACCATACACACCCCAACAGTCGCCCACACTATGTACACCCACTTTCCCATCATCCTCACCATACCGCCCTTACCTCCACCCACACGATATACGCCCACCTTCCCATAACTTACACCATACACACCCCAACTGTCACCCACACTATATACAGCCCCGTCCCATAAACTCCAACATAGACACCGCTACTGCCACCCACACTATGTACACTCACTTTCCCATCATCCTCACCATACCGCCCTTCCCGCCACCCACACGATATACGCCCACCTTCCCATAACTCACACCATACACACCCCAACTGTCACCCACGCTATATACAGCCCCCATCCCATAAACTCACCCATAGACACCGCTACTGCCACCCACACGATATACGCCCACCTTCTCATCGCAATCAACCGTCACTCTCACAGACCCCTAATACAACCGCGATGTTACACTGTTCACAATATGGCGTACATTAACTCATGTATATCAGAAAGCAAATAATTCTATCTGTTAATACCCAGCGTAAATTGAACAGCCGGCATTCTGGGAAAATGGTTCTGTGGTTTAGCCGCAAGTTTTCAAGCTGTCGTTTATTAAAAGGGAAAACTATTACATTTGGCCCCCAGGTGTTTTCGGTGTTTGGTCCCAGTTGTACAGCGCTGCGAAGTTTGCTAGCACTGAATAAATAAATGATAATATATGTTATTTATCTCATATATCTACCTTTCTCTCTCATATCTATCATGATATTAAACATAGAAGTCAGTAAATTATTTTTGATACGATCCGTCGCCTCGGTACTATGGAGATGTAAGTGCCCCTACTGCCCCCATCTGGTGACATAGTGACGCCTGTAGTAGTACAGGAGCGATCCGTCACCTTGGTACTATGGAGATGTAAGTGCCCCTACTGCCCCCATCTGGTGACATAGTGACGCCTGTAGTAGTACAGGAACAATCCGTCACCTCGGTACTATGGAGATGTAAGTGCCCCTACTGCCCCCATCTGGTGACATAGTGACGCCTGTAGTAGTACAGGAGTGATCCGTCACCTCGGTACTATGGAGATGTAAGTGCCCCTACTGCCCCCATCTGGTGACATAGTGACGCCTGTAGTAGTACAGGAACAATCCGTCACCTCGGTACTATGGAGATGTAAGTGCCCCTACTGCCCCCATCTGGTGACATAGTGACGCGTGTAGTAGTACA